>NW_024423786.1:68934304-68934791 GCF_017311325.1 Ursus maritimus | reverse complement strand
CCCCCCCCCCCCACAGCTCAGAGGTGGGGGCAAGCCTCTGTGGGAGGCAGCAGCCTGGCCGCAGCAGGGAGCCCAGGGTCGGGCAGGCCAGGCAGGGGAGGGCTACAGGTCGGCCTGCGGTCCCCAGCCTCACCGCGGGCTGGGGCTGGGTTTGGGTCTGGGTCCTCGGGTTCCCAGGGGTGGAAGGTGGAGGGCCGAGGGTGCCCAGGGCTCCAGGCAGGGCCCTGACCACTTCTTCCCTGCAGACACCCCAGAGCCGCCTGAGGCCATGCTCTCGCCCATGTCCATTGACTCGGCTACCAGTGCGGACACCACCCTGGACACGACAGGGGACGTCACGGTGGAGGACGTGAAGGATTTCCTGGGGTGAGGCACGTGGGTGGGTGGGCGGGTCCACGGGAGGGGCTCCCCTGGCTCCCCGGCCTCTCTTCTGTCAGAACTGGGCACGGAGCCCCGAGGCAGGGCCTGGTCCCGGGACCTTCTGATC
>NW_024423786.1:68903892-68934294 GCF_017311325.1 Ursus maritimus | reverse complement strand
CCCCCAGCTCTTCCGAGGAGTCTGAGAGGAACCTGAGGAACCTGGCGGAAGATGAGGCTCGAGCCTGCGCCATCCTGATCAAATGAGGTGCTGCAGGTTTAGGGCCCTGGGGCTACCTGCTCCTTACTGTTGGACAGCCCCGATTTGCATACCTGAGTCTTAGAAAAACAGGGTCGGCCTGGCAGCCCCTGGACGTCATGAGTGGTGGTCGGCACCGGTCCGGAGCAAACCACTTGGGAGTGGTGGCAGCTAGGGGCTCAGGGGCTGGTTGGCCAGCCCGTTTGCAGAGGAGGTCCCCAGGCTCACGTGGTTGGGTCCGGCTGGGTGAGCCTGGGAAGCGGGGCCCGATCTGGGGCCCATGGGTCTCTCCACCCATTGGCTGCCTGGTGCCCCCTGCACGGGGCACGGGTACCCCAGCTCCCTCTTCCTGTTGTTGGGGTTACTGCTGCCACACCCTAACCTGAGCGGGCCGAACGTGGGCAGTGCTCAGGTTCAGCAAGCCGCCTCTGGCCCTCACCGCAGGACCCTGGCCCCTAAATGGGCCGAGGCAGCGTGGTGGCCCCCTGCAGCCGGGCCATCTGCCCCTCCAGACCTCCCTCGCTTTCTCTGATCCCTCTTCTCTTCCTTTACCAGGAAGGCCAAAACTATTTGGCTACCGACTGCCCTGCTCGGAACTGGGGTCCAGGACCCTGGGCCCCTTCGCATAGACCCACACCTGCTAACCTGTGGCCTCCAGCGGGACCTGCCCACCCCGGCCCCGGGGTGGTACGGCGCTGTGGGCCTGGGACTCAGCCCCCGGCCTCTGGGGCAGATCCGCATTGGCCCCTCCTGTAGGCAGCTGGCAACCTGGAGGCCAGGTGCCAAGGGCAGAAGACAGCTGGGGCTGGCAAGCCCATGCCACCCCCCACTCGACACACCGTCCTTCCCCACTCCCTTTGCAAAGAATATTTTTCTAAGGCCTGTGCCGGGATGGACAGGCATTTCTAAAACTATTTTGGTACTTGCTCCTGGGCCAGCACCCACCCCACCCCCCGGTCTGCACGAGTGCACGTGTGCGCGCAGGACTGGGAGCTCTGCTGGGCACCCACGACTGATGAGTGTGTGTGTGTGAGTGTGTGTGTGTACGTGTGTGTGTGTTGGGAGGGGGGTCGGTCAGGGTGGGTTTCCCTGTAGATTGTACCTGGGGGTTTTTTTCCTGTCATTTTGTTAAGATTAGCTCTGTTTTAATATTAAAAATACTGATTTTTAATATTGAAAATAAAAGCATTTAATATCTCTTAAAAGGCAACCACGCTGCTCTCTCTCTGGTGGGGGGGCGTCACGCAGGAGCTCCCATGCAGGGACTCCAGCCGCTCAGAGCCCTGAGGGCCTGGCTCGAGGGCTCCCCTGGGTGCTGCTTGGGCTGTGCTGCTGGGGACTGTGGCACTGGGGGAGTGGCCGGAGCAGGGGCTGCCACCTGAGCACAGCCTCTGCTGGCGGCAGTGGATGGACAAGGACCCTCTCGCCCCGAGCTCGGGGCTGCGACGGGGGCGCGGTGGGTAGGACGGCCGCCCTAGGCCAGAGCCTTGCGGAAGGCGCTCCAGGCATGGAAGCAGCGGGTGAAGGCGTGCTGCTCGTTGCCCTTGCGGACCAGGCGCAGGCGGCGCGGCCTCTCGTGCTCTTTGGATCGCATGTGCTGGATATACACCTGGCCGACGGGATGGGGCGTGAGCTGCGGGCCGTCCTCGCGGACCCCGGGCCCGGCCTCGGCCCTCCCCCCACGCGGCTCACCTGGCAGGCCTTCAGACTCAGTTTGATCTCCACCTGGCTTGTCTGGGTCCCCACCCACATGTAGACCTGTGGGGACAGCAGGGCAGGGGGTCTCAGGGGCCTCGGGGGCCTCAGCTTCCCAGTTAGTGGTGCGCGGGCTCCCTGGGCGGCCGGGTCAGCGGGTGGGGGAGGGGCCGTACCTCCTGGCCATTGTCCAGCAGCATGATGTCGTCGTCTGCCAGGTCATCCTGGCAGAAGTCCGAACACTTCTCCGTCACTGCGAAGTAGCCCTTCTCATTGGAGCACCTGGAGGCCGAGGGGTGGGAAGAGGCTGTGAGGGTGGCGAGCCCAGGCCAGGCCCCGGGGGGAAGCCGGGGAGGGGTCTGGGCCCCGGGCTCACCGGAAAAGCCTGGTGTGTTTCATGTACTCGGCGTCATCATCGTAAGGCTTCTGGGCCCCGATCCCCACCCAAAAGAAGTTCTCGGGCTCCTCGCCTTCGTTGATGACCTGTGGGAAAGCGTCTGTCTGGGCCAGGGCCCCGGGCTGCTCCCGCACGCCTGGCCGCCGGCCCGCCACCTGCCCTCGTCACCTGCTTGCTGTAGGAGGCGTCAAACATGGTGTTGAGGATATCTTCCGCGAGCTTGGCCTCGTCTGGGTCCGACGCCCGGCCCACCCACGCGTACACGATGCCCTGGTTGTCCTCGCTCTCAAAGGGAACCTGAGGAGTGTGCAGGGGGTTCCCGTCTGGGCCAGCCCACAGCCCATCACCCTGCACCACAGTCCCGCCACCCCCCCCCCCACCTTGAGGATGAAGCAGAACTCGGAGTTGAGGAGGCTGGAGTCAGTGTTGATCTGGATGCACCTGGGGGGTGGGAGGTGTCAGCAAGGGGTCCCTGCTGGCCACTGCCCCCGCCTGCCCACCGCACGCTCCCTCCCCCCAGCCAGGCACCGGGTGCAGAGGGCGCTGCCATTGGTGCGAATCTGGTAGAGGCTGGGTTGCTGGGCACCCTGAGCCGCCTTCCTCTTGCCCCGATGGATGATAAACTTTCTCTTGAAATGGGACAGGAACTTGGGGTTCTCCTGCTGCTGTGTCATGCGCACCACCTGGGGGTACGGAAGCGTTAGGGGCAGCTCCCTGGACAACCCCCCCCCCCGGCCACGCCCCCCGTCGTCTGTCCCTCTCGAGGCGACAGGGGAGTGGCCTGGCGCAGGGGGCGTGGCCTGGAGAGGGGGTGGGGGTGGGGGCGGGGGCACGGCAGGCACACCTCCAGCTTGCCAGGGAAGAGGCTTTCGAACTTCTTCTGCAGGCTGAAGGTGAAGGTGAGCCAGCCCATGTTGGAGGCTTCCCGGCCCTGCCAGAAGTACACGATGCACTGGAAGTCCTCCTCGGGCTGCTTCTCCTCTGCCTCAGCCGCGGCCTCCTCGCCTTCCCTTGCCCTCCGCTCCCGCTTTTCTCTCCTCTTCCTTCTCTTCCTTCTTCTCCTCCTCCTCGTACTCCACGGGCACCCAGTACCTGTGGGGGGTTCAGAGGGCGGTGAGCGGGGGCTCGAGCCCCAGCCTCAGGGGAGGGCCGGGCGACCGAGGGCGCCGCGGCGGCACCTGCAGAGGAAGACGTAGCAGTCCTGCGTGTGAAGTGGCCGAACCCTCCTCCGGCAGCCTCGCGAACTTCTTGCCCTCCAGCACAAAGCCCTCCATGCGTCCAGGTCCTCGTTCCACTCCTCCATCAGCTGCTCGGCCTGCAGGCGACGGCCGCTAGTCACAGGGCAGGGACCCGCACGGAGGCCCCTCCCACTTCGGCAGGGTCCCGGCCGAGTCCGCCCCGCCCCGCCCCGGGCCCGGCCCCCACCTCCGCCAGAGCCATGGGCTGCCGCGGCAGGAACAGCGGTGAGGTCAGCCTTCATCTGATCTTTCTTCTCCGCGTCGCGTTTCACCTTCCCGGCGAGCCCCGGGCCCTGCAGCACAGCCTCCGCGTTGCGCTGTAGTCCACTGTCAACACGTCGTCCCCAGTTCTTGAACTTGGCCTTGAACACCTGCCGAGAGGGAGAAAACACGAGCTGGAGTGACGGTCTGGTCGGCCGAGGCTTGGGGCGGGGCCTAAAACGAGGGAGGGCCTCGACGCGGGGCGGGGCCTGACAGGGTGGAGGGAGGGGCCGGGGCGGGGCCTGTGCCCGCACTCCGCACCTCGCGCCTCGGTGCCCTCCAGGCTGCGGCTGACCCGGCGCGGCCTGTGCAACATCCCGCACAGCTCCTGGCCCAGCTTGAGGGCGGCGGCGCGCACCAGGCGGGGACTTGCGGCCCAGCCAGATGAACACGCTCTGACCAACAGTCCAGGATGTATACGCAGCGCGTGTCCAGGAGGCCCTGCAGCTGCAGGGCAAAGGCCGGAGGTCAACACCGATGCCAATGCCGGGCCGCCAGCGAGGGCTCCCAGCCCCGCGCCTCCCTCCGTGGGCCTCACCAGCCGCATCCTGGGCAGCAGCTCCACCTTGGGACGGGTCTTATGTTCCACGGAGAGCTGTGTGATCTGCGGCAGCTCCAGATAGCCCAGGCCCAGGCCCACCTGGCGGCAGGAAGGGTGGGCGTGGCACGGGCGGGGTCTGGGGCACTGGAGCCCCCTCCCAGCAGCCCCCTGCTTTGCTGCGGCGCTCAGGACCACTGCCTGCTCCTCTTGGACCTCCCTCTGCCGATGTTTGCCTGCCCTCTCCAAGTCCTTACTGTCATTCCTAATTCTTTAACTGCCCTCTTCTTTAACTGTCCACCCCTAGGGGCTTCCCGTCACCTACAGAATTAAGGCCAGGGTCTCAGGCCTGGCACCCAGGCACGTTGCAGCCTCCTCTCCAGCCCCACCTTCCTGGAAATACACACTCTGACACCCCTCACGCCTCACTCAGAGCCAGCCTCTGACCTCTGCGCTGGCTATTTCCTGTCCAGAAGGTGGCACCGTCTCCCACCAAAGTCCACATGAAGACCACGGGCACCACAGTGGTGCCCTGCTGACCAAGTCAGGGCAGCGCTGCCCCGCACACCACAGCTCACCTTATACAGCTTGGGCTGAGGTGGCCAGAAGTCATCGGGCACGTGCTTCTTGATCTCAGAGGGTTCCCGCCTAGCGCCTCCCAGAACTCTGGGGCTCCTGACCTTGCATCAGCAGTGTGATCTCTGCCTTCCCTTTCCGCTCATTCTTGTTAATTTTCTCCGCAAAGAGCCTTGGGGGGTGTATGCAAAGCCCTTCGTGAGTCCCATGCCCCTTAGATGACAATCTGTCTTTGCAGAAAATACCCCACCACGTCCTCATACCTGGCCTTGGTAGTGCTACTCAGTGTGGCCTGGGTCCCTCGCCACACATAAATGTCCAGCCCTTGATCCAGCAGGAAAACAAACCTGAATAGGAGGGGCCGGAAGGGCAGTGATGGACACGGGTAGCGATTGCCCTCATGCCCTTGACCCTGCCCCAAACCCCGTGATAGGGTTTAGCCCCCTTGCTGGTCCTGAGTTCAATGAGACAGGGGTTAAAAGGGTTGCTGGGAGGCGTTTTTCTAGAACCCAAAACTGCTCCCAACTCGTGGGAGGAGATGTGAGTTCAAGCACTCCCTCCTGGAGGCAGGGGGCCTACCTGGGTCCAGAGAGGCCCCCCTGAGCGGCACAGGCTCCAGCTTGATGTTCTTTTTCCCATACACGCGGTACATCCTGGGGGCCAGAGCAAGACTGACTGGGGCGCAGGCCCATTCGCCCTAACACCCTGTCCCCCAATCCTTCCCAGCTGAGCTCAGGTCAGCGCCAGCCACCCCCACACACCCTCACCTGGTCACATAGTGCGTGTCCTCCACAGTGTAGAAGCCACTGGCTGTTCCACCCGATGTACGAGATGTCATTGTCAAACACCTGTGTGGGTGAGGGCGTGGGCCTTCATCCCTGAGCCATCCCCGTCCCCACCAGACCCCACCTGCCAGGACAGGGCCGTACAGTCGCATCAGGTGCCACCCACCCGTGATGAAGGTACGAAAAAGGAAAGAATAAGACCTGTGTCTAAACAGACACGTATTAGAGCGTTAGGACAGAAGAGTGTATGCGCTTTCTCCTGTTCAGGCTCAGGTATACACAGCATGCTGAGAACGCGGTATCCGGGCACGGGCCAAGCAGCTTTATGTAAGAGGGCAAGGGGTGAATCAGGGAAAATCTTGTGGGGATGGGTGTCTACACATAACCAGCTGGCCGAGAGGACAGCACAGCTTGCTCCCAGCGCTGTCGGGCTCAGGGTCCGGCCCTAGGCCCCGCCTCCTTGGTCCCTGCCGGCAGCACCACCCCTAGGTGCTATTGGTCCCAGCTCCCCAGCTGTCTCGCTCCCCTGGCCCAGGCTCCCCACCTTTGGCCTTATGTAGCTCTCCCTGACCCTACTGTTATCTGAGGTCTCAACCCCCCACCTTTGGTCTCAGCAATGCGAGCCAGAGGCTTTCGCCCGCCCGCCAACCACGCCCAGTCCCTGATCAGCCCACCAGGTCCCACCCAGCCCACACCGCCCCGCCCGCCCCCAGGCCCTCCCCTCCAGCGGGCTGGCACCTGCAGGGAACTCCTCGCTCTCGTCGCCCATCTCCTCCCGCACGTGCGGCACTCGCACCCAGGTAGTTACGCAGGTTCACGGCGTGGATGGCAGAGCAAGCCTTCTTGTCCAGCTGCGTGGCCTCCCCGCCGATCCAGTAGTAGATCTCCCAGTTCAGAGAGCCACTGTCATCCAGAAAGGTCTGGGGCGGGGACAGGTCGTGTCAGGCCTTGCCGGGCATTCGGCTTCCCAGCTCACTCTGCAGAGGCCAGCGAGCGCCCCAGGGTGGGACGCCCTGATGCACTTCAGCCTGGACCACCGCCATCTGGCCCCTTTGCGAAGTCCTCCCCTCTCACCTTCCCTCAACAAACAAAACTCGGGGTGGGGATTCTGAGCCACTCCAAGGTTCCTGGGGTCCCGTGGCCCCCAGCAACATGCCCCGACCCTCACCTTGAGCACGATGTAGCAGTCAGCCTCGTAGAACTTGCCATGGAAGGCTTCCTCCACCAGCACGGCACGAAGTTCTCGATCTGCCAGATGGTCAGACCAGGTAGCTGGCCCACGTCCTCCGTGAAGAACTCAGGAGTAGTCAAGGCGTGGCTTCCAGCCCTGGTCCCAGCGCGTGCCTTGCCAGGCTCGGGTGTGTCAGTACTCTCCTGGGGTCACAGTCAAAGGCGTGGCTTGCCTCTACGCAGCCACTCAGTCTGACCTCTTTATTTGCTACCCACCTCAGGGCCTTTGCACGGGCCTCGCTACCCAGCACCCACTCTCCCTCTTGGCCTGGGTCACACAGCTCTGTCTTAAGCAGAGCCCAGGGACACTCGCCCTGCCCCAGCCCCTGGCCTGGCTTACCTCCTGCTTTTTGTTCTCCTGGGCCACATCCGACATGCCCTTCAGCACCCGCTTAGCCTGGTCATCCTGGGCCGAGTCCTTGCGCTCCGGAGCCGCATCTTGCGAGCCAGGGGGTCCTTGGGCCCGCTTCCTGCTTGGGGGAGGAGTACACAGCTGGACCCTGGCTGGGCTTGCCCCCTCAGGCATCCAGTCAACCAGGGGCCAACCTAATGCACCAGGATCCAGAAGCCGTGTGTCCCCCAATGTATAGATGGGTAAGTTGAGGCCCAGAGAAGCACCCCTCAGCGTCCCGGCCAGACTTGTTTGCTTTCAGCTGCTGCCGCAGCACTGTGGCGGGCGGGCACCTGCCAGCCGCAGCTGGTTCTGCAGCGAGAAGCTCATGTGTACCACTCGGCGCGCGCGGTCTCGGCTTGGGAGGCATGACCGTGCGGGTTCTCCCGACGTCCAGGACCTGCCTCGGGAGGAGCAGAGGTGGCGCTGAGCCTGAATCTACCTCCCAGTCACACTGTCCCGGCTTTCTTGCTCCTGGCCACCAGGCCTGGGCTCGCACTCCCAGCTCTCTGCAGCTGCCCCCTGGGCCCGCTTCCCATCTGTGAAATGGGACCCCGCGGCTGGTCGGGGGCTTAGAGGATGCTGTCAAGCATGGTATGGACACAGGGGTATGGTTCGCCTCTCTCCTCTCCCGTGGCACTGGCACCCTCCAGGGCCTCTGCCGGGTCCCCCGACTCCAGTGACCCTGCCTCGTCCGGTCTTTCCTGAGGGGCTGTCGTCACCTCCGGCCTCCACCGGGCCCCTCCTCCCTCCGTGCCGCCCTGGCCTGCCCGACCTCGATCTCCGTCAGGAAGTGGATGGGCCTCCGGGAGGGTCACCAGGCGGTTCTTGTTCAGACGCAGTTTCCTCAGCTTCGTGCACCTGTGAGGACAGAGCCGCGCTCAGGGACGGACAGACGAGTGTGGGGGAGGCAGGGAAGCCTCGGGTCTTGGAGACGGGCAGCCGGGTAGCCCAGCTAGTTAAGACAGCAGCGGTTTAAAGAGGCCAGGAACGGCAGGAGAGGGGCAGAAGCAGCTGTGAACACGAGTCTCCTCACAGCTAAGTGACTGGGAGGGACGTAGTGACCTCTACGAACAGCATTTCTCAGAGAGGCCTTCTGCAGAAAAAAGGCCCCTTGATATGAACCCCAGGACACTAAAAACACGATTCTGTCCTCACACTGGCTTGGAAGCCACCGAGGGGCCCTCTCTTCTTCTTCCAAGTCCTCAGAAGGCCACGCAGGTAGACACTGTGGCCTCCAGAGGATGCAGATGGTGCCGTGTCCCAAACCCACATGGCAGGGGAACCCCTCCGGCCTCATCCCTGTGCGTGTCCTCCGTCACTGTGCCGAGGGGCACCATACTGGGAAGCGCTGGCAAGGACTGTGTGGGCTTTCTCCCCGCAAGCCGAATCAACTCCTGCCATCCTGCACGCTGTGCAGAGGGCACAGGGTGGGCTCGCTACGATGCGGGGTCTTCTGTGCCATAAGCGCCTCCCGCCCCATCGCGCCCAGCACCTGCACAGGCTCTCAGGGATCAGCTCCAGGTTGTTGCTGGCGGCCATGAACTCCTCCAGGCTGGTCAGCTTGCCGATGCCCGAGGGCAGCCCGTCGAAATCCACTCTGTTGGAGTTCACGCATAACTTCTTCAGCTTGGCGAGCTTGCAAATGGCGGACTGGAGGGGAGACACGGGCATGGCGGCGGGGGGCGGGAGTCAGGGGCAGGAGCCAGGGCAGCTCAGCAGCCTTCCCTCTCCAGCCCGGCCTAAATGCACGGGCAGCGAGGTGAGCTGGTTGCGGACAGGTTCAAGGTCTCCACGGCACCCACGGTCGATGCACAGGGACAGCCCGTGATCTGGTTGCTGCTGAGGTTGAGGCGGCGCAGGCTGGGAGGGTGTACAGGCACTCGGCACCCGCGTCAGGTCGCGTGCGGACAGGTCCACATCTGGGGGCAGGGGGTGGTGCATCAGTGGGGGCCCCCACAGCCAGCTCCAGGGGCAGGAGCCCTCATGAGAGCCCCAGCTCCACCGCCCCAGGCTTTGTGGTCTTAAGCAAGTGACTTAATCTCTGAACCTCGGTTTCTCCATTTGGAAATCCCTCCTCACACCAGTGGGTCTAGGCATCAAGCCAGTGCTCATACCTTGAGTTACTCACTAGTCATCACAGTAATGAAAGAAAGAAAGAACTGTGATGTAACTAGATCCTTTCCCTCTAGGAGGTGGCCAGGAGAGCAGAGTCAGTCCCGTCCCTCCATAAGGAAGCCAGGAACCCGAAGGGGCCAGAGCCCATGGAGAGCACCCAGGGGCTGCCCACCTGCGAGGTTGCTCAGCCCTCCAGGCTGGTGGGAGGTTGTCTCTGCGTGCGCCATGTGTTCTCAGGTGCAGGGTCTGCAGGGCCGTCAGAGCAGGGAGCTGCCTGCAGGAGCCGAGAGCATTGGGGCTGAGAGGGGCTGAGAAGCCCAGGTCAGGGGCGGCTGGGGTGTGGGGACACAGAACAACGGACTGAGGAAGGGCCCGATGCTTTGGAAGGTGGGGCCTGAGGGGCCCAGCCCCTCGGGAGGGGTGGGGGTGTGGTGGGCCCGGGCCAGGTGGCCCGGGTGGGCTCTGGAGGTGTGGTGTACGGAGGCACCCACATCGGAGCTGAGCGTGCAGCAGCGGTTCCCATTGAGCACGAGTGTCTGCAGGTGTACCAGGCGCGATCTGTGGGGGCAAGCCTCCAGACGGTTCTCACTGAGGTCCAGGTACAGGAGGTCGGTGGAGTTGATGAATAGCTGGGTTGGGGATGGTGTCGATGCTGCGGGAGGGTGGGGTGAGGCGGGCAGGGGGCCGCCAGCGCCAGGCGCACAGCTCCCCGGCCCAGCGCACCCATCCGCTGCCATCCCACCCTGCCCCGCCCCGACAGGAACCTGTTGTGGCTGAGGTTCAGCACCAGCATGTTTATGCTTCCAGCTCCCTGTGGACATTCCGTCAGCTGGTTGTAGCTCAAGTCCTGGGCAGAAGGGCGTCAGGCAGGGGTCTCACAGGCAGTACTCACCCTGCTGGGCCTTCTGCCGCCTTGGGGATGGGGGTAGCACTGAGGAAGGAGTGCATGAGGGGTTTCAGAACCAAAGGGAGATAGCTGGGACCCTAACAGAAAGGGTGCCTGGTTGGGCTCTGACCCGTGAGTGAGCTTCAGGCAAGGCACTCTGTGCCTCAGTTTCTCCATCTGTAAAAGGGTTTACCAGTGGCTGCAGGGACACTCTAACAGATGAGGACTGACTGGGGTCAGCACAGAGACCAGGTAGGTAGGGAATCACTGACCAGAACTGAGAGGTCGTCCAGCTTGGAAGATGTCATCAGGGACCTCGGAATTCTTCAGTTTGTTGGCTCGAGTCCACGATGGCCTAGAGAAACCACGGAGTCCATGATTTCCAGCTTACACCCTTGGACGCAGCGAAGATCAGGGAAGGACAGAGCCTCGGGAAGCCCACCAGAGGCCCAAGTGCTGTCCCAGCCTGGCCTTTGCCCACAGTCCTCCACCTGGCGAGCTCTTCCTGGCCTCCGATGAGCTCCTATTCACACCTCAAAGCCCAGCTCACATGTGCCCCAGAGCCCAGCACGGGTCCTCAGGGTACCTGAGGAAGAGCTTCCCAATTCCAAGATAAGGGGGTAGTTCTGAGACAGAGTTTCTAGGACAGAGGGAGAGGGCTGGACCAGAGCAAACTCCAGAGTGCAGACTGGACAGCAAGTCTGTTTTCTATCCTCCCAGGGCTGAAACTGCAGAAGGTCTGAGCGGAGAGAGACAGGCCACAGGATGGCGCCACGACTGCAAGCAGCAAGGGGCTGCTGCCACCTTCCTTCAGCCCTGGATCTGTGCAGGGCCACACCGTGGCTTCGTAGCTGTCACCTGGTGAACCCTCCGGGAACGTGGAAGTAACTTGTCCAGGGTCATGCAGCAGAGAGCGCAGGCCCAGATCTGAACTCAGGTCACTCAGGTCCAGAGGCTCTGCTCTTTAACGTCTGGCCTGAGGGAACAACCCTCCCTGAGGCCCGGGGGTTAGATGGGGGCCTGAAGTTCTGGGATGTCAGAGGTTCCGTGGAGAGCACAGGGGCGACAGGACCACCCTGATCACCCTTCTTCTGGGCCAAACCCCACTCTACCCCAGCTTTCTACTGCCTGGCCATGTGACCTCAGCCTTGGGCAAGTGACCTTGGGCAAGCGACCTGGCTCTCTGCCAAGTGTCTTCATCCGTGAACTTGGTGAGGGTCAGGATTATATGGAAAACCCAAGAGGAAGAGTTGAACAGTGCTTGGCTTGTACCAACCTGCCCTTGATGGTACTTGTTGTCTAAAATGAGTGGGAGTTTGGGCTTTTACCTTTCTCCCTCATGCATTACTGACCGAGGGCATTATTGTATCTCTTCATCTTTAGGAACAGGCCACTGAGTCTGACCTGGGATGGGCAACGGTGCTGGTCCAGCCTGGGGTCTGCTCCTACCCTCAGGCCGCTGGCTGGTCTCCAGCCCCCACCCCTGAGCTTGATGGCCGTGGCAGCACTCTCACCCTCAGTGACGCAGGCTGACAGCTCCCCGTGAATGCGTGGTCAGGTTGTGTGGCTCACGGACAAGTGCTCCTGGGCCAGGACAGGGGGCAGAGGCTCAGCAGTGTGGGTAGGCGCCTCAGAGTCCCCATCCGCCACCAAAACCCGCACATCCAGGGGACCCTCAGACACACAGGCCCAGGCCACCTCTTGAGCCTTCTTCCCTCACCCAGCCCAGTCTTATCTTGCACACCTCCTGGGACAGGGTGCTCATCCCTCCCTGCCGGCTCTGGTCATGGCTGTCAGCGTCCTTCCTCTAGGTCATCTCCTTCTGGCTGCGGCCCTGCCCACCTGGCCCAGCCCCATCCACAGGGACCCTCCGACTGCCCAAAGCCCCTTACCAGCTTCTGCAGGGCACCCAACTCCCTCCGGCAGGTAGCAGAGGCCAGTGCGGTTCAGCTTCAGCCACCGCAGACTGGTCATGGCCTTGACATTCTCAGGAAGTAGCCGCCCTGTGGTGAGGGGGTCATGGTGAGACTGGTCTGGGCGAG
Organism: Ursus maritimus; assembly: GCF_017311325.1. NCBI lineage: Eukaryota > Metazoa > Chordata > Mammalia > Carnivora > Ursidae > Ursus > Ursus maritimus. The sequence goes on along the minus strand of NW_024423786.1, from coordinate 68,922,059 downwards.
CTCCCGCCATACCACCTCCCGGTGGCCCCCCATGCCCATGGGAGCCTTTGGAAGCAACAGAGTCATCTCTCAGCAGCTGTGCAACCCGGACAGGTCACCCGCCACTCTGTGCCTCAACTTCATCAACGGAACGGGTGAATAAAAGCCCCCCATGACAAAAAGCGTGAGGACAGACGGTAATCATCAGGATGGCTGTTGGCCTAAAATCTCTTGTTGATTCTGAGCCCTGAGCAGGCCAGGACTGGAGCCCTCCAGTGCCCCGCTGTGTGGTTAGCTCGGCTCAAATGCCTTTGCCCGCCATTCCAGGCCCTCGCAGGCCACCAGAGATGGGGCCCACGCTCTCCACCAGCCGCCTATGCCCCCACCTGGCCATCAGCATACAAGCCGTTTCTCCTCTGCAAGGTCCAACCCCTGTGGAGGCCCGAGGTTCCCGGCACAGCCTCGGTCATGCCTCCGTGAATACCTCCCAAAGCCCACGCAGTACCCTAGCCCTTACAACAAGCAGTCTGAGGCAGCATCGGGCCTTCAGGGCCTTGGCTGGTGTCCCTGGCCCCTGACAGCCACATTCCTGGCTGGTGACTGAGCCTCCTCCCGTCTGGAGAGGTCAATGAGACCCTCGGTGAGGATGGCAGGGATGCGGGCAGAGGAAAGTGGTGTGTGCACACGTGGGTAAGTCCAAGAAGGCCCTGCTTGCCTCCTCAGCAGTGGCTCCCGACCCAACCCCAGGGAAAGCCTGGGCCCCCACATTCGCGCAGACCCAGGCTGACACTACACTCACCCCGGCCTGAGTCGCTCACTTACCCGCACCCTGCCGCCCAGGCTGACCCTCCCTGAGCTGGGCCATTTGCTCACTTCCGCTCCTGCCCAGCCTCCTCTGGTCACCAGCACTGCCGACCTCATCCCTGATCCTCTAGAACCGTCTCACTCACCCACGGGCTGAAGTCCGACCGCACCTCCCTGTGGCCCCAGGCTATCAGTCCCTCAGTCTACCAGTCCCGCCATCCCCTCCCCAGGCCTCACACCTGCTGAGAGTCTCCACACCAACTAATCCACGCCCCCAAGAGGGCTACTTAATTGCCCTTCACCGGATGAGAAAACCCAGGCTCCGAGAGGGGAAGTGACTTGCCCAAGACCACACAGGATGGGGTGGTGGTGGCAGGGACAGGGCAGTGATGAGTGTGCTCCAGACCTCGCCCCCGGCAGCCCGGCAGCAAAGCCGGCCATGAGTCAGGGCCTGGCTTGGGCGTGTGACCTCAGAGGGGCGGGGACGGGAGGGCCGGGGAGGCGGGAGCAGAAGCCCGCAGACCCCAGGCCACCTCCGGCCGGGCGGGGCCCAGACCCCCGGGCTGGGACACGGGGGTGGGGGCCCCCAGCTCAACCCACTCCCTGGCGTGACTCCGCGCCCCAGCGTCCGCCCGGCCCTGGCCGGCCCGGGTCTTCCCGTGCGGGTCCTGAGCGGGGGCTACCCGGGGTCCGTTCCGGGCGGGGCTCGCGAGCGCCGGGAGAGCCCCACCCCGCGCCGTCTCCCGGCGGCGCAGCCCGCGAGGCGGGCGGGACAGGAAGCGGAGACCGGCGCGGGCCCGAGCGGAAGAGACGGCCTGGAGGGAGGTCGGCCCCACGCCCGGCCGGCTCACCTTGAAGTCGTTGTCGCTGAGGTCCACGCCGCGCACGAACGGCAGCACCCTCGGTGGCTCATGGCGCCGCTCTGCTGCCGGGCCGGGCCGGGCGCGGGGGGTGGCGGCGACGCGGGCTGGGCCAACGCCGGCCCCGCCCCTTAACCCGCCCCCCGCCTGCCGGCGGGCAGGCGGAGCCCCCGGCGCCCTTAGCCAGCCCGCGCACCGAGGCGCGCCGCGCGGGAAGCGCCGGGCCCGCTGGGCGCTTTGGGCCTCCCTGGGCCTCAGTTTCCCGTCTGTTCCCTGACCGGAGGGGCCTCGAAAGTCCGGGTTCCCCCGCCCCGAAGCCTTCGTAAGCTCCAGGCTAAGTTCCAGCGGCCTATGGCAGGGCTGTATCACAGACCCTCCAGGTCCAGGCGCTGTCCCCTGGGCTGCTGCAGCAGCTGAAATTGGCCATGACCTCTGCAGAGATTATGGACCTAGGCCGGGGGCGCACGGACCCGGGAGTCTCTATCCCCTCACTGGGCCCCTGCATGGCGACCGACGGTAGCAGGATGCCTGGGTCCTGGGTCCTAGGGCTCTGGCAAACCCTAGGTCTGCTCCTGGCCTCAGTTTCCAAATTTGTGAAATGCTTCCGCAAGGTCATCTTTCAGAAACGAACAAATGCAGGTGTAGATCGCAACATGCAACAGGGGCTCAATAAGTGGCATGTTATTATTATTCCTGAGTAAAACCAACACCCACCCTTGTCTCTCGTTATTTCCTTGCTCCCCCACCAGCCGGCACATATTAGGGTCCCCCAATAAATAAATGCCGAGTGAACCACAGGTTACATGCACAACCATCCTTCGTAGGAGAGGAGGGAGCCTTGTAATACCCATTTCACAGGAGAGAAAAACTGAGGCCAGAATGGAGAAGTGGCTGCCGCACACGGTCACACGGAGCAGATGGCAGGGTAGCCTCCTGAGTCACGCTGTGTGCCCGGCGAGCCAACAAATAAAATAACGAAGCCACCACGCCACACTGAGAGGTGACCTAAAGGGTCAGGCAAGCAGGCCTCGTGCCAGGTCGTCCACCTGTTTGCTCGGCTCCCGGAAACAGCATAAGCCCTGACAGCTTCTCACACCGCTGCCTCACACGCAAGCACACACGACGCTTCACAACGGGCCCTAGGGACCGCTCATTCTGAACCCGGGTCACCGCCCCCAAACCGCCCTGTATCTAGTCCGAACACAGCCCTGCGCCTTTAAATCTGAGTGCGTCCGAGAGTCCGCGCCCCCGAGGGACCGTGTTTGTCTGCGAGAGAGCGTGGCCCGCTCGTCATTGGGCTGAGCTGCCTAGTATTTTGGAACGTGGGCGGGCCTCGGGCGCTCCGATTGGAGCTTGTCTGAGAGTGTCGGAGGTCAGCGGCCACCCCCGGGGCCTTGGTGTTCGGTTCCCGGGTCCTCCGAGTTCCATTCCCAGGCGGGTCTGGGCTCTGGGCGCCCAGCACACCCGCTGTGTCCTCCGGTCGCTGTGCTGAAGCCGCGACGCACGTACAGCCGGAGTGCGTGGCGGCCCTGGTCACCCAGGCCAGCGCGGAGCGTGCGTCGGACGCAGGTCGGGGCGTGGTCTCCGCCGGACCCGCGGTCAGCGCCCGGAAGGAGGGAAGGGCTTTGGGCCCCAGGCTGGAGTTCGAGTGTCTAGCCTGCCCCTTCACGTCTTGGGCACATCACTGCATTGCTCGGGCCCGGGTGCCTCCCGTGAACCGGGCCCACAGGACCACCAGGGGTCAGCCGCGCGGCCCGCCTGCCCCGGCGCCGGGCAGCAGGTGTGGCGGAGGAGGGAAGGACGGGAGGCATTTCAGGGCGCCGAGTCGGGTTATTTTTAACCACCCGCGCCCTCCAGCTCTTCCCGGAGTTGGAAGGCGGTTTGGGCCTGCGCGACCCCGCCAGGGGTTGGGCGGAGTCCAGTTTAGGCAGGAGGTATTGAAAAAGTTTTACAGTTTTCAAGTGGATTCTGGTCCCGCTGGAGATAGCTGGCAGTATTGATCAGCGATGAGGAAACTTGAAGTGGCTGCAGGGCCACTGGGTCCCCCCCTGCCCCAGCTCTTGACCAGCTCAGGCCCCAGAGCCCTCTTCTTGTCCTATTTTTAGTCTGGGCAAAATTGGGGCGGGTTGGCTGATCTCGCAGATTCCAGTCTCAACCGGCTCTAGGCATCTCTTCACCAGGCTACCGAGCCCTGGGCACCCACGGCCGAGCTGAGAGGGCACAAGTCCTGGTGCCCGAGCTAGCTCTGAGCCCCACTGTCATCCTGCCGCAAACCGCAGACAAGTTCTGCCGGTGTCTGACTCGTCACCCCGAGTTCTCACCTGGGTCACACCCCCCTCAGCTCTCAGGGCCTGAGTGCAGAACCTGAGGCTGGAGCCTTGTGGCATCAAATGGGGCTGGGAAACCGATCTCTGCCTCCACTTCCCAAGTCATACCCAACCTTACAGTTCTGACTCCCCACTTGTAAAACCCCTTCACCACGCCTCTGCCATTTTACAGTGAACAAACAGCTTTGGGCCCCTCATCTTCCCTCTCTCTGCGGCTTGGGCTTCCAGCCTCTGGAGGACAGCTTGCTCCCTTACTCCCACGTGCCCCTGCCATTGATCCCCAACCGAGGGGGCCAAGAGAGGCCCTGCTCCAGAGGCACTGGGCCAGTTCTCTGTTTTGGGGGGTGTTCTTATTTATTTGTTTCGTTTTTAAATATCTTCTACACTGAACGTGGGCTGAACTCAACTCCGAGACAAGAGTCAGATGCTCCACTGACCGAGCCTAGCCAGGCCCCGCTTGGGGTCTTTAGGAGTTACTCTGCTTGCTGCTCCCCACAGCCAGGCCTTCAGCCTTGACTGGCATGCGCCTCCTGGGCGGCCGGGCCACCTCACTCATCCTGTCCTTTGACTCAACCTTGTTTCCCCTGGGGGATATCCTGTTGGATCGGGGATGGAACTTGCCCCTCTGAGCTTCACGAGTTCCTCAAAGGCCTGAGGGGCCTCCCAGTGCAGGCTGTCTGGGACCCCAGGTTGTATGTTCTCTAGACCTGGTCTCTCCTGCATGGTTAGGAGGTAGGATAAAGCAGCCTCGAGACTGGCTGCAGGCCCCGCGTGGAGACTGGACTGTGGGAGTGGCAGAGTCTGGACTTGCAGTCATGGTCCAGATCTTGAAAATGGCAGTACTCGATGATAAGACTCACCCCTACGGTCTTGGGTGATATCAGGGGTCCTGAGGGGTGGGATGGAGAAGATGGGCCCTCACTTCTGATTCTGACACAAAGTCTCCGGGCCTTTGTACAGGAGGCCCTCTCTAGGGCGTGGGTCGCTGTTTGCAGAGGTTGGGGAGAGGGAGCTTGGGCAGCCTCCCATCTCCTCCCAAGAAAACCTCCTGAGAAATTCCCAGGAATGCCCTCACGGGCTGTACTCATGGAGTCCCAGCACGATGGGGTCTGTCCCACTGCCAGCCTTCAGCCACCCCCAGAGCTGTTCCTCACACCCCGGCTCTTTACAGGCAGACAGACCATGGCAGAGCTCCCAGAAACGGTGCCAGCGATGAGGTCCTGGGCGGCACTGTGGGACTTCCTTCCCTGGCCAATGCCCGCCGGTGCTGGGCGTGGCGTGGCGCCGTGTTGGGGCATTGCTACCCTGGCTGTAGGAAGCGGTGTGTAGGCCAGGCTGGGAGCCGCATACACCTCATGGCCTCCCAGAGGAGGACAGCAGGGCTGGGGCCGCAGGAGGGCACCTGGGGGGTGGTGGGAACTGCCCAAGGTGGGCACCTGCTTCTACTACCCAGCAATCTGCCTGGCGCAGCCTCCTCGGCTTTGGCATGACCCCCAGGCCTCAGATGCTCTGACCGTGTCATTCTGCCTGCAGCTCATCGACAGGGGCCACCAGCCCGTGGATGAGGATGACGCCAAGGGGGACAACATTATGCCTGGAGGAGAGCTGGAAGGAACTTCAGCCTCCTCGGCCACGCTTGCCGCAACAGCCTCCTCGACCCCCACCTGCTGCCCTCAGCCAGCCTGTGTCACTCGCGGCCCCCGCCAGCTGCCCAGGTGAGTGGCGGCCCCCCGCCAACCCGGTGGGTCCCCTCTGCTGGTCCTATTTGGGGCAATGCATGGAACCCGGCTCTGCTGCATTGACTGGCTCAGGTGACCAGGCAGTCCCTGCCTCGCCTGAGACCGCGGCCTCCAGGTATGTTGAACGGTGGCCGCTTCTGCCCTCCTAACCTCCTGGCTCGCGCTGCTCCGTGCCACACGAGACATGGACTTGAGTGGTGGTGGCTTGAGAGCGCATGCAGCAGCGTTAGGGCAGTGAGAGGGCCCAGGATGGGGAAACTGAGGCCCGGCACTCATCTTCCCACTCTACACTGTTTTAGGGCGTTGGGGATTCTGGGCCAAGTGAGACTTTGTCATCTCGTGCTCACTCTATTGTGAGACCTTGAGCTAAGCGCTCTCTTAGGTGGTCATCTTTTACAGCTGGGGAAAGACGAGGCCCAGGATGTCACGCGAGCTAGTAATTGGGTGGAGTTTCTTGGCCTCGACGGGTCGGCCTCTCACATGCTCTCTGACCCCTTCGCTTGCAGCGGCCCGCAGACGGCTCAGATGTCGTCTCCACTCAGCTCCCCGCACCGCGCAGCCTGACGTCCAGGAGAAGTGCTGGCGCTTCGAGCGACCATGTGACCATCCCAGCGGCGCAGCGTGGCTCTGGGCTCAAGAGCTGGCCGGGCACATCGCCTCGAGCTGAGGCCTATTGGAACAAGTTCCTGTAGAACTGTGCCCTTCGGGGCGCTGGTGCCCAGCGGGTCCTTCTACGACGGGTGCAGGCGGGCGGCCGACCGCAGCGTCTGCTGGTCCTCTGGCGCCGAGGGGGCCTGTGGAGCCTGGTGCCCGGGCTGGACACGTGGCCAGGGACTCGCAGCGGGCCGTGCGCTCGGACTCAGCTGGAGTTCTGCCCGCTGGAGCAGCCCCTGGGACCGCCTCCCGGTGGGCGGTTCACCCTGTCCGCGCTTGCTGCTGGAGCTGCTTTCGCAGGCCCTGGCCCTCCATCACCGGCCGGCCATCGGCGGCCTCTCTCGGGTGCCTGATCCGGCCCAGCGTGGCCTCGGAGGAGCTGCTGCTCGAGTGCACTCCAGCGCCTGGAGCTCACCGTCGCCGTGTTCTGGCTGTCCCCAGCGCTGCCGCCTGAAGAGCCCTCCTTCCTGGCCTGCCCCTGGAGGGGCTGGCGGGGAACCCTGGCTTGCAGGACTTGGGTACTCCGGCAGAGAGCTCGCCCCGGGCCCTGGACGAACGCGACACCGGAGCCGCCGGCGGTGCTGCAGGCTGGCAAGGGCGTGCAAGGTCGCGGCACTACCCGGCCCTGGGGGCGGCTGGACCGGGAGTCCACCTCGAGCCAGGTGGTGCTGCACCTGGGAGGCCGGGCGGACTCGGCCGCCCGAGGCGGCCCTGGGGAGCGCTCCTGCAGGCCCTGAGGCGCGACGACAGCCTGAGCCGGCCAGCCTGCCCTGCCACTTCAACCCCGACGTGAACCCTTCGGTGGCCTGCGTAGGGAGGAGATCGACGTTACCTTGGCTTCGCAACTATACAGCGGCCTGCAGGCCCTGAGTGGCTGCTCTAGCTGGGTGGGGACGGGGCGGCCGGCACTGCTCTGGATGCGTGGTGAGCGGTTGGGGGGGGCGCTCCTCCAGGCCTCTTTGGAGAGCACTTTTTCTCTTTGCTTTTAGCCAGAATAGAAGAGGGTGCGCGCTCTGGTAAGGCCACACGGCGTAGCATGTGTAACGTGGCGCAGTCATCAGGGGAGCCCCCCAAGCCCGGAGAGCTCGGCTGGGGGCACCTGAGCAATCGTTAGCTGCCTCTGGGGACAGCTCCTGAGCGCCCCGCCATGCACACATGCCCCGTCAGCCCTTGGCCGCCCTAGACCCTGGGCTCGGTCCATCGTCATCAGCAGTGAACCGCACTCGACAGAACCCGGCTTCTGCTGTCCTAGGCAGGGGACACAGGCAGCTCCGCTTTTCGTCAGAGGGTGAGTCAGCGCTTCCCGGTGCCAGCTGCAGGCATCTCGAGAAGTTCCAGGGCTGGGTGGTAAACACCGTGTGTCTGTTTCACCCCCAGGGGCCAGAGTTCTGGCCTGCCGCCCACCCCGGGATTGCAGCTCTGGGCGGATTTGAAGCGCTGCGGCCGTTCCGACGTCACACGCGTGTATCTAGCTGGCTTGTGGAGCTCTCCCCTCTAGCCTGGGGCAGGAGCTGTCGGAAGTGCTGCCCATCTCATACCCTCAGGGAAGGCCCCTTCTCTCCACCTGGGCTGTTTGCTCTTTGCAAGCCAAGGTTCCCTGTGCTGCCGCCTGCCTGAGCGGGAGGACGCTCCCATTAGCTGCTGTGCTTCTCCCGCTCCCCGCCCAGAGAAGCCGGGCGGGCAGGTCTGGCTCCACAGTGCCATACCAGGAACTGTGCCCCGCCTCGCCACCTGAGTTCTCCTGAAGCCTGGCTCGGGTGGGGGAGGGTTCCTGCCATCACCTCCCCAGGATCCTCCTGCCTGGCTTTGGTATCCTTTGCCAAAGCAAAAGCTATGCCTCAAAGAATGTGAGTAGGAATAAAAGGAAACATTCAGATGTCTGTGTGATTTGTGCTGGGGCTCTTACACGCAGCTCTCTGAGTTCCTGGAAGCTGGGCCGCAGGTCTTGGGATCTGCCTGAGGAGTCAGGGAAGTCATTGGAAAAGTAGGTTGTGTGGAGAGAGTATTAAGATTCTTGGTGTGATAGTCACTTTAGTGACGGGACCCAACGAGAGGAGGGTTTCTTCCCCCGAAGTCCAAATCCTCAAGCCCCCACTGTGCTTTTGTAGGGTTGCTGCCCCAAGCCCCTCGGCCAGCATGTCAGTGTTCAGGAGAACTGTGGATGTCTCTTACCTCCCTTGCTCTCCTATGGCTCCAACAAATGTGACACACTCCCATGGGAGCTGCAGAACCATCTCAGGGTCCCCTTCCAGAGCCATGGCTGGGGTCTCACTTCCTTTGTCACCACAGATGATGGGCAGGGGGCCTCCAGGGGGGGCTCTAAGGGCCAGAGGTCACCACAGCCGCTCAACCCATTCCCATGCGGTCGTATTTCCTGAGGCAGCCCCACCCCCTTTGAGCGGTGAGTTGGGTGACAGGGAGCAGGATCAACGTCCCTCTCATTCAGGGCCAGCACATGGGACCCACGGGCTGCATCTGTGCACCTCGAGAGGTCATGAGGGCGCTCCTCAGGCACCAGGTGGCTGGGTGGTGCCACAGAGAGGCTGTGGTGAGGGTCAAAGGGCAGGGGACTGGCTTAGCCCAGGTGCATGCAGATCACCTGGCTTGGGACCGTGAGATGGAGCTTGAGCAGCTGTCATGATGCAGACGGTGGGCAAGGGAATGGCCTGAGGCAGACAGAGGCTGGGGGCCTTGGTGCATTCTTGCTCAGAAAATGGGGATTACGCCACTACCGACTTCTCAGGCGGCTGTATGGAAAGTGTGTGGTGTGTAGTGTGAGCCCAGGCCAGGCACAAAGGAAACCGCCCCGAACCTTGCCGGGCCCCTGCTGCCTCCCCCCTGACTCAGTGTCACAAACCCCAAGCACGTGCAAGAGGCACCCGGTGCCAGGCCCGTGTCTGACCGGGCAGTCGTCCTCGACCCCTGGTGAAGGGCTGGCTGGGCACGGGCAGGGGAGCAGGCTCTGGAAGCCAGCTGGCCCGTCCAGAGCCCCTCTTCTTCGATGACCAAGACTCCCCGGCACCGTGGTCCCCTCTCGCGAGGCCTGCGGGCTTCAGGTGGCTCTGAAGTCCTCTGCACAACACCATTTCAGTAAAGACAAAGTCAGGATGAACTGAAAGGGGAGAGAAAGGAGGCGCTCGTGTTCACATCATCCACCCCAGGTTAATGGCTAGGACTTCAGTTTCCAGCCAGAGAACTGAAGCGAATCACTATTTTGCTGGGATGCTTCAGGGCCATGTGTGGCCGGGCTGGCCTCACTAGCACCCAGCGTAGGGGCTTAGCAGTTTCATTCACCCCTTTAATGCGAGGACAATTCCAAGTCACTTGTGGTCTCAGCCCAGGGTCTAAATGTCTCCATACTAAGACTCTCCACGCTGAGGTGGCGGAGGCAGGCCATCCATGTCCTTGGCTTAGCTTTACCAGGTGACCCAAAGTTGATGACTGTGGTATGGCAGACAGGCCCCCAAGCTCAGAACACAGGGATTGCCAGTGCGGATAAAAGACAACCCCCTGTGGCAAACAGAAACCATTATAATATAAAATACGGCCACTGCTCTCTCGCTCACGCAGAACCCAATCCCCCTAGAATAAATCTACCACATATAAAACGCTTCCTTCCGAAACCCACTTTGTGAGACTTCTTCTCTCAGGAGCACTTAGCTGTGTGGATAATCTCTCAAGTGGGGGTACTGCTCTCATTCCCTAGAGCTGGCCTGCCTGGTGTTCCAACCTTGTCACGACGGCCGTCCCGTTATCCGCGGTGTCCCTTATCCGCTGAGCTCAGTTCCGGGCTGGCCAACTGTGGACCAGAAGCAGATGATCCTCCCCCGTGTTTCGGGTCCATAGCAGCCTCACGCTGGGTCACAACGCCCACTCATTCTCCTGACGTCATCCCGCAGGCATTGTATCGCCTCACGTCCCCACAAGAAGAGGGTGGGTACGGTACAATATATGGTAGTTTGACAGGAGAGACCACGTCTCACGTACGTTTTATTACACAATTCATACTGTTGTGTTCTATTATTAGTTATTGTGAATTTCTTGCACTGCGCCTAATTTAGAAATCAAACTTTCTCATTCATATGTAGGTATAGGAAAAGACACAGTAAAACAGAGCGTCGTATAGGATTAATTACATCTAGGGGTTTTGGCATCCACTGGGGTCTTGGGACGTAACCCCCAAGGATAAGCCGGGGAAACTGTATTTGAACCAACACACCCTGAAGAAAGTCTCTGTGCACACAAACTATGGCAAAGGACATTCTTGGAGTGGGTCGTTCGGGTGTTCAGGCCCCTGAAGGAGCTCTGCCAAACTGCATTCTGGAGGGACTTCTGGTCAGCAGGGCAGGGAAAATCCGGACCGGAGCCCCCGCGGCGGGAAGAAAGGGGGCTAAGATGAAGTGCCTGGGGGAGGCGGGAGCTCCGGAGGGCACCTGTCTACCTCCCCAGCCCAGCCCCACTGCCCCAGCCTGCGGCTCCTAACCCTTCCCGCAGACTTTACGGACTTGAGCGGACAATGGAAATCGGGCACTCTCCACCCAGCTGTGCGGCTCGCCACACCTCCCTGAGCGCAAGGGGGAGGGAATTGTCACTTCGATGTCAGCTGAGGAGCCACTTGGTTGTCTCAGGGGCCAGAACCTACCAAGAGAGAGCAATGCCTCTGAGCTGGCATCCGAGGTGGACAAGAGAGTCATCTTCCTGAGTTCTAGCGGAATCCGGCCCTCTCCCATTCACGACGCTGTAGCACTTCACTTTATGCGCGTTGGCCCAGGCAGGCGCATGAGGCACCATGCTGGACGGGGTGGAGAAACGCCGTTCTGGAGCGGCTCACCCAGCAGCCCGAGGTCCAAGGCCACCGCTCCATCTCTGTCCTGTTCTCCTAAACGAGGGCCTTCGATCTGGTACATCACCTATGGCTCACACATTGGAATTGTTCAGAAGTCACACTTTTGTAATCAGAAAAATATATTCAAACACAACCCAGCACCATTAGCAATTCGGCGGCACTCACCTCACCGAAGGAAATAAGGCTGTAGTGGACGAGCCCAGAGTGTATTCCAGAGACCAACGGGAATGGCTGCGGGATGCCATTTTGGGCTCTTTTCTGCATGGCTGCCAATTTCCCTGAGAACTCAGTTCATGTGGCTGGACCTCAGGCTGGTGGGAAGGCCTGACTCTGAGCGCATTCGACAGGTGTGCTCTCACCTCAGCCTGGAGAAAGGGTATGGATTCTCCCAGAGCTGCCAGGTGTTAGGCATGGCGACGACCTCAATTCCAGCTTGGCCGCTACAGGGAAGCACGCCCCGGCCTGAGCCTCGGTCTCTGCCAGCAGACGGGCAACAGGCACTGCCTTTGCGGGAGGCTGGATGAGAATGTGGTGTGTGACCCACCTGGCCTAGTGTCAGTCAGTTGGGGTCGTTTTCACCAGTCCTGCACTGCACGAGCTGCAGATGGAGGTCAGTACAGGGGTTCAAACCCTTCCAGTCCGTTAGGTGGGAAAGTTCTAATTTCTCATTGCCCTAACTGCTGCTAGCCTGAGCCGCCATCAAGAGACCTGGAAATTCCCTCACCGGTTCTGCTTTTGGTGTTCACCACCATCAGGCCTGGCCGTACTTTCCACTCGTAGCCTCCAGGCGAGTAAGACCAGCCTGGTACAAACAGGGCTCAGGCTCAGCGTTTAAGGCGAAAGCCCAGGAGGGGCAGACCCAAGCCAGGTCTGACCTTGTAATAATCCATCCCGGTAGTTTTTGGTCTTGGCACACACGGAGTCACCTGTGGAAAGATTAAAATCCACAAATCCGGTTCTAAAAACTGAATCTATGAGGAACTCCCTGAGCTCAACAACAAAACAATCCAACTTGAAAAATGGGCGGTAAAAGACATGAACAGACGTTTCTGAAGATACACAAGTGGCCATAGGGCACGCCGAAGACGCGGCTTCCCTGGTCATTAGGAAAATGAGTCAAAACCACAATGAACTTGACACCCATCAGATGGCCAAAACAAAGATAAAATAAAGGAAACTCCGCACTGGGCGAGACGCAGAGAAGCCTTGCGCGTAATGTTGGTGGGAACGTGAACGCAGGCAGTCTGCTGGGAAAACCGTCACACAGGATGACCGTAAGAGCCAGACCTAGTCCCAGGTATGTACCCCCAAAGAATCGGGAAGACAGGTGTTCAAATCATGATAGAGTGTCAGATGATTAGCACCATTCCCCGAGCCAAGATGTGGGAACAACCCAAATGCCCATCAACTGACCGGACGGAGCCATATGGCTCAACCATGAGATGGAGTGTCGCGTCAGTCACACGTGAGGAATCACGTGCGACACAGCTGCGTGGATGAATCTTGAAGACAATATGCGAAGGCAGAGAAGCCGACAGAAGGCCACAGGCTCTTGTGATTCCATTTCTACGGACTGTTCAAGAGGTAAAGCCACCAAGACAGAAAGCGACTGGTGGTTGCCAAGGGCTGGGGGAGGGGACTAAAACACAAACGCAGGGCCGTGACCCCCAGCCACTGTTCAGATGCTCCGAGAACTGCTGTCGCCTGGAGGGCTCGGGCCAGGAGTCCAAGACTCTAGCTCAGCCTGGCTTCTCTCCAGCAATGACTCTGTGCAACTCACACTCCAGTCCTGCTTATCTCCCTAACCAGCAAGATAGCGCACGTCGGTTACGTCATCATTCACAGAAAGTTTGTAAGACTACTAGAGAATCGGGCCACCTCTGCACAGTGTGGAGCACATTCTGAGTCTTGTGTGGTCTTCCCCAAAGCACGACTCTGCGCTGGAGCTGTTCTGTGGGGCTGGAGCAGCTCAGCTCACCGCCCCACCGGTGGACAGGGAGGAAGGGCTGGGGCTGGGAGGAGAGGCCAAGAGGCCAGAGGCTGGTGAGAGGCCCTCGAGCCCTGGCTGGGGCCGTGGGCCACCGCTTCTGCCACCGGCTCACCAGGACACTGAGCAGCACTGGCGCGATTCGAGAAGGACGGCGACCAGATAGGTTAGCCGTTAAGAAACGAGGGGGCGCAGGCGACGATGCAAAAGAGTGCGACCTCCCGAACAGCCATGACCTCGTATATTCACTGACGCTCAACGATCAAAGACAATCAGGGGAGTTCTCCTGGTCTCGCAGCACGCTCCCAGTGAACGGCAGTACATCGTGGGAAGGTCACGGAGTGATGATGTAACGGTAAGCAAATGTAGCCTGTACTTAAACATGTTTCCGTGGTCCGGCGGGCTAATGTCAGGAGCAATCAGGTTTCTGTTGGGGCGGCTTCTGCCCGGAGCAGACCAGGCATTCCTGGCTGCTCGCTTACGTGAGGGGGCTCTCGGAGGGCAGCATTCCACCCTGAGCAAGCAGGCGTTCCCAACTGCTCGTGCTCTGATGTCCACACTAAAGCCCGGGTCACAAACCATGTTCTCCTTATTATACTCCTTAGCATAAGCTCAGGGCCGGCGCAGCATCGCACCAATCACCACTCAGAGCAGAGGGTAGGACTCTTATTAAGACACACAAGCTGTGCGGTGTCCTGCCGCAGAAATGTCTGGGTAAAGAAAACAAAGCTTCTTCGAGACGTGATTTGTAGAACAAGGGCCAATGCTCTTGCCCTGCACCCTCCTTCTCAGAATGCCTGCCAGCAGAACCCTGTCCAGCTGCCCGGAGCCTGTGTACCAGGAGTGCTGGTCCCTCAAGGGGACTTTCCAGAAGGGAAGAAAGTCTGGGAGGCCACAGAGCGGGATGCCTACCCTGGCGTTAAATGCTCTGTAGCGCCACCAGCGAGAAGCCCTCGGCTCAGGTCACTGCCCAGCCGAGGCAGACTCTCCAGAGAACTTCCGGATCCTGACTCCGACACAGGTGCCAGGCCCCAAAAAGCCACCGCTTTCCACAAGGCCTCAGGGCATGGTGGAAGGTCCTAGTGACAATAGCTTTTTCCCCAAGAGGAAAGGGGGCAGGTCTGAGAGCAGCTCTCTCTCCCTTCCCCCTGCCTCATCTGTTCTGGGGACAGAAGGGGACGGGTGTGTCCAGGTTGCGGGCAAAGGCTGCATTTCCGGTTCTTTACCGTGGACTCTGGGTTTGTGGAACTGGCCCGGCGGTCTTTGCTTCTGGCCTCTGGCCCGCGGTTCTTCCTCTGTCTCCTGGCCAGGTCAGGGCTCTGAAAGTCCCATGTGGAAGAATGAGGGAAGGCTGGAGTTTAGAGCAGACACACCGAAGAGGCAGGAAGTCCAAGTCCGAAAGTGTTTGGCGGAGGGCGGCCCCTACTAGCCTTTGAATGTGGCTGGAGTCCACTCACCGGCGCCAGGTTCCCCTTCCTCCTGTCTAACACACAGAGGTCCTCACTTCCGTGGCCCTGCCAGCCACTCCCTAAAGAACCTCGGAGCCCTTGAAGGCCTTGGCCCACAATCACTACGTCCTGATAAAAAGGGCAACTGTTGTCACTTCACACATGCCCTCTTCCAGAAGTAGGACTCCAGCCAACTGGGCCTGAGGCCATACGGAGAGCAGCAAAACCCAACAGGCCCGTGAACCAACCGCCTGCTCCCCACCTTCCATGCAAGTTAACTGAGTTCTGCGATCCTTCCCAGGCCTCAAACAGCCCTTTTAGTTCTGACTGCCCTGTCGCCAGGATAACTTAGTCAGTTGGCCTGGTGGCCTAAACACTGCTTCCTTCCAGTGGGGGGCAAAGGACCTTGCGGAGACGCCTGAATGCAGGTTCAGGGCTGACCACCTCTCACACACTTCAAACCGTCGCAGTAGCTGGTCCTCGCCCTCCGGCACCGTAGCCAGCCCCATGCCTTACCGAGCCTTTCTGCGTTTTCCTGGACGCAGAGCTGGCAACAACATGATGTCAGCATCACAGTCTGAGACTACCTAAATTCCTTTACAGACAGGAAACCTCTAAGAAAGGCGGGTAGCTCCATCTTACTGAGAAAACGGTGAGGCTGTGAGGCTGAGTCCCCTTGCGCTCAGGCAGGCTTTGGGCCCGGCTCTGCCCAACAAAGCTTCTCCACCGTTCCTGGCCATTCTCAGCACAGATCTAAGCTCCTGGCTGTGCCCTGGAGTGGGAGGGGACTGTTTCCAACTGCCTCCGGGGGCATTATCCCCCTTGCTCCAATGTTCGGGACAATTCTCACCACACCCGTCTTCGAGGCACCGGCTCAGCCGCGTCACCCCGAGCTGGTTCCTACTGACATCCCCAGGGCCAGGTTCGCACCTGGAAGGATGCGGCCGATGATGAGACCTTGCGAGCCCACAGAGGCTAGGAGGAGCACCCAGGGCTGTGGGGTCAGGCAGACCTCGGGCCGCGTATGACCCTGAGGGAGAGGCGGTGTTTGTTACGCCGGCCTCCGCGCCTCACAGTGCTCAGCTGACGGAGGTAGCAAGACACGGACGGTGAACTTGGCCAGCACCGGGCACAGCGGGCTGCAGTCGAACTGCGCAGCCTTTCCTTGGAACCTCCAGCCCCACCGCTGCCTTCCTCCGTTGCCTCGGGTCTCCGGGTAGGAACACCACGCACCCGAGCCGGGCTGCACCCTGCCCCCCGCACCTCCTCCGCCCAGGACTGCCTCCCCGCCGCGCCCGCCTCCCTGGGGCCACGCTCGCCCAGTCCTTCACTGAAAGAAGCCGCACGCTGCTCGGGCTTGGCACATGTGGAACTGCAGGCCCTTGTGGGCTCCATCTTCTGCACAGTCCGGTGACGGCGTGGCTGGCTGCCATGGCAGGGACATGCCCCCGCCTCGCCGGCGCGCGTGCCTCTCCCGGTCGGGCTGGACTCTACCCCAGCGGTCCCCATGGCAAAGCGGGCGGCTCCAGCGAGCTGCCGGTGGGTCTCGAGGCAGTAGCAGGCGTGCCCTGCCGCTTCTGGGAGGGCTGTCGGCCCAGAGGAAGAAGCTGCAGCCGCCTCGGCCCAACTTGTAGAACTGGCGGCCCTGGTTGGGGGCCCTTCCTTCCGCGGACGGTGAGCAGCAGGGGGCCTCCTGGCCGCAGTTGCAGGTCACGAGCTGCTGCCCCCATGACGGGGCGGCGGGGGGCAGCATCCGGGGGCGCTGTCCATTCTGTTCAGGGACTGGCTAGCCTGCAGGTAGTTCGAGGGCTGGCTGGGCTGGCTGGGAAGTTTGGGGCCCCGAGAGAACCCCAGGTCCAAGATCTCCGCGCAGCGTCCTCGTACACATCCGCCGAGCTTAGCCGACAAACTCCAGGGGCAGTGGTCGGGAAGGCCGCCGCGCTAAACTTGAACTTCAACCTAGCGAGGCCACGAGATGACAGAAAGCCTTACTACCAGCTGCAAGCGTCTTTCCTTATCCCGCGCAGGGCACGCCCTACCCGGCTCCCTCGGCACCTGCGCGCGCCCAGGAGCCTCACGCCAGGTGCCTGCCAGCCATGAGTTTCCGGGTGTCATGAGAGCGCAGAGTAGGAGACAGAGGAAACCTGAGACCGTACATCTCCCAAACACAGAAGCTCTCGGGCGCCTGGGTGGCTCCATTGGTGAAGCATCTGCCTTCGAGGCTCAGGTCATGATCCCAGGGTCCTCGGGATGGAGCCCTGCATCTGGCTCCCCTGCTCAGCTGGGAGCCTGATTCTCCCACCCTCTGCCCTCCCCCGGCTTGTTCTCTTCTCTCTCAAACTAATAAATAAAATCTTTAAAAACAAACAAAACACAGAAGCCTCGAAGTTCACCTCCTATAACCAGTGGTTCTGACCCCTGGACCTCTGCTGGTGAGGTCAGAACTACTTTGTAACAAGGCTAAGAAGTCACATCCGTTGTGCTCGCCCCCATGTTGTATGCATGAGTCTAGACGCTACGGCCCACGCGACCGGCCCAGCAGACTCATTGAGAGCAGACCCGAGTGAGTCCAGCGGTCTCTATGGAGCCAGACGCGACTCACAAAAATGGAAAACATGGCTTTCTTTCTCTGTTTTCTGCTTTGCAAAAGACATTTCTCTTTATCTTTTTGCTTTTGGAAATAGGTAAAAATATGCTATTTATGTCAGCATGCAATGTATCTGCTGTAAAATAAACATATTAAAAATGTCTCCACTTTAATCGAATACGTTAAGTATTGATAACTTAACCCACAACGGAGTTTCCTGGGTGCCTTCCCTTGAGGATTTTTAAGAGCATAAGGGGTCCTAGGACCAAAACGCTTTGAGGACCAGTCCTTACCCACAGCCTCTGACTTTTTGCAGAGCCTGGGAACGCCATCCGACACACGAATATTCACTTCCCCACACTCTACTGGGCAGCAATCTAGCTGAAAGGGCAGGTGCGGTGCCTCGTGGTTCTTCTGACGCACGCAGGGCTCCGCCCGAAGCGTTCAGGAACGCGCCCCCAGGCCCGCTTCCACCTCAGAGGCATGGATGGGAGACACTTGAGCAATTCAGGACCAGCAACCCGGCTGCTGCTGAGCGTGGCGAGCGCCTGTGTCGCAAGCCAGAGGCCCAGCTCACCTGTAGACTGGGTGCGGCTGACACACGGGACACACGCCCGTCTGCTGGCCTCCAGCACAGAGTCGGGAACCACATGGCCGATCGGCATTCTGGGAAGCCCGTGCAGCTGAGGTAGAACCCTGGGGAGGGAGCACAGGGGAGCAGGGCGGCAGGAGCCGGCAGACTGCGGGAAATACACATTCCTGGGCTGTGGCCTGGCTGGCAAGGAAGCTGTTCTCCGGCTGATTAGGAGACGCTCCTTTACTGGAGGACACGTCCGGGTGGGACGCAGTCGCTGGTACCGAATGACTGGTAAACACAGGCCCGCATTTATTTCTCATCTCCCTAAGAAGCACAAACTGCTATGGCTGACTCTGCTT
>NW_024423786.1:68829416-68903867 GCF_017311325.1 Ursus maritimus | reverse complement strand
ACGCGTACACGATGCCCTGGTTGTCCTCGCTCTCAAAGGGAACCTGAGGAGTGTGCAGGGGGTTCCCGTCTGGGCCAGCCCACAGCCCATCACCCTGCACCACAGTCCCGCCACCCCCCCACCTTGAGGATGAAGCAGAACTCGGAGTTGAGGAGGCTGGAGTCAGTGTTGATCTGGATGCACCTGGGGGGTGGGAGGTGTCAGCAAGGGGTCCCTGCTGGCCACTGCCCCCGCCTGCCCACCGCACGCTCCCTCCCCCCAGCCAGGCACCGGGTGCAGAGGGCGCTGCCATTGGTGCGAATCTGGTAGAGGCTGGGTTGCTGGGCACCCTGAGCCGCCTTCCTCTTGCCCCGATGGATGATAAACTTTCTCTTGAAATGGGACAGGAACTTGGGGTTCTCCTGCTGCTGTGTCATGCGCACCACCTGGGGGTACGGAAGCGTTAGGGGCAGCTCCCTGGACAACCCCCCCCCCGGCCACGCCCCCCGTCGTCTGTCCCTCTCGAGGCGACAGGGGAGTGGCCTGGCGCAGGGGGCGTGGCCTGGAGAGGGGGTGGGGGTGGGGGCGGGGGCACGGCAGGCACACCTCCAGCTTGCCAGGGAAGAGGCTTTCGAACTTCTTCTGCAGGCTGAAGGTGAAGGTGAGCCAGCCCATGTTGGAGGCTTCCCGGCCCTGCCAGAAGTACACGATGCACTGGAAGTCCTCCTCGGGCTGCTTCTCCTCTGCCTCAGCCGCGGCCTCCTCGCCTTCCTTGCCCTCCGCTCCCGCTTTCTCCTCTTCCTTCTCTTCCTTCTTCTCCTCCTCCTCGTACTCCACGGGCACCCAGTACCTGTGGGGGGTTCAGAGGGCGGTGAGCGGGGGCTCGAGCCCCCCAGCCTCAGGGGAGGGGCCGGGCGACCGAGGCGCGCCGCGGCGGCACCTGCAGAGGAAGACGTAGCAGTCCTGCGTGTAGAAGTGGCCGAACTCCTCCTCCGGCAGCCTCGCGAACTTCTTGCCCTCCAGCACAAAGCCCTCCATGCCGTCCAGGTCCTCGTTCCACTCCTCCATCAGCTGCTCGGCCTGCAGGCGACGGCCGCTAGTCACAGGGCAGGGACCCGCACGGAGGCCCCTCCCACTTCGGCAGGGTCCCGGCCGAGTCCGCCCCGCCCCGCCCCGGGCCCGGCCCCCACCTCCGCCAGAGCCATGGGCGGCTGCCGCGGCAGGAACAGCGCGGTGAGGTCAGCCTTCATCTGATCTTTCTTCTCCGCGTCGCGTTTCACCTTCCCGGCGAGCCCCGGGCCCTGCAGCACAGCCTCCGCGTTGCGCGTGTAGTCCACTGTCAACACGTCGTCCCAGTTCTTGAACTTGGCCTTGAACACCTGCCGAGAGGGAGAAAACACGAGCTGGAGTGACGGTCTGGTCGGCCGAGGCTTGGGGGCGGGGCCTAAAACGAGGGAGGGGCCTCGACGCGGGGGCGGGGCCTGACAGGGTGGAGGGGAGGGGCCGGGGCGGGGCCTGTGCCCGCACTCCGCACCTGCGCCTCGGTGCCCTCCAGGCTGCGGCTGACCGCGGCGTGGCGCGGCCTGTGCAACATCCCGCACAGCTCCTGGCCCAGCTTGAGGGCGGCGGCGCGCACCAGGCGCGGGGACTTGCGGCCCAGCCAGATGAACACGTCTGACCAACAGTCCAGGATGTATACGCAGCGCGTGTCCAGGAGGCTCTGCAGCTGCAGGGCAAAGGCCGGAGGTCAACACCGATGCCAATGCCGGGCCGCCAGCGAGGGCTCCCAGCCCCCGCGCCCTCCTCCCTCCGTGGGCCTCACCAGCCGCATCCTGGGCAGCAGCTCCACCTTGGGACGGGTCTTATGTTCCACGGAGAGCTTGTAGTTGATCTGCGGCAGCTCCAGATAGCCCAGGCCCAGGCCCACCTGGCGGCAGGAAGGGTGGGCGTGGCACGGGCGGGGTCTGGGGCACTGGAGCCCCCCTCCCAGCAGCCCCCTGCTTTGCTGCGGGCGCTCAGGACCACTGCCTGCTCCTCTTTGGACCTCCCTCTGCCGATGTTTGCCTGCCCTCTCCAAGTCCTTACTGTCATTCCTAATTCTTTAACTGCCCTCTTCTTTAACTGTCCACCCCTAGGGGCTTCCCGTCACCTACAGAATTAAGGCCAGGGTCTCAGGCCTGGCACCCAGGCACGTTGCAGCCTCCCTCTCCAGCCCCACCTTCCTGGAAATACACACTCTGACACCCCTTCTCACGCCTCACTCAGAGCCAGCCTCTGGACCTCTGCGCTGGCTATTTCCTGTCCAGAAGGTGGCACCGTCTCCCCACCAAAGTCCACATGAAGACCACGGGCACCACAGTGGTGCCCTGCTGACCAAGTCAGGGCAGCGCTGCCCCGCACACCACAGCTCACCTTATACAGCTTGGGCTGAGGTGGCCAGAAGTCATCGGGCACGTGCTTCTTGATCTCAGAGGGCTCCCCGCCTAGCGCCTCCCAGAACTCTGGGGGCTCCTGACCTTGCATCAGCAGTGTGATCTCTGCCTTCCCTTTCCGCTCATTCTTGTTAATTTTCTCCGCAAAGAGCCTTGGGGGGGGGGTGTATGCAAAGCCCTTCGTGAGTCCCATGCCCCTTAGATGACAATCTGTCTTTGCAGAAAATACCCCACCACGTCCTCATACCTGGCCTTGGTAGTGCTACTCAGTGTGGCCTGGGTCCCTCGCCACACATAAATGTCCAGCCCTTGATCCAGCAGGAAAACAAACCTGAATAGGAGGGGCCGGAAGGGCAGTGATGGACACGGGTAGCGATTGCCCTCATGCCCTTGACCCTGCCCCAAACCCCGTGATAGGGTTTAGCCCCCTTGCTGGTCCTGCTGAGTTCAATGAGACAGGGGTTAAAAGGGTTGCTGGGAGGCGTTTTTTTCTAGAACCCAAAACTGCTCCCAACTCGTGGGGAGGAGATGTGAGTTCAAGCACTCCCCTCCTGGAGGCAGGGGGGCCTACCTTGGGTCCAGAGAGGCCCCCTTGAGCGGCACAGGCTCCAGCTTGATGTTCTTTTTCCCATACACGCGGTACATCCTGGGGGCCAGAGCAAGACTGACTGGGGGGGGGCGCAAAGGGGCCCATTCGGCCCTAACACCCTGTCCCCCAATCCTTCCCAGCTGAGCTCAGGTCAGCGCCAGCCACCCCCACACACCCTCACCTGGTCACATAGTGCGTGTCCTCCACAGTGTAGAAGCCACTGGCTGTTCCACCCTCGATGTACGAGATGTCATTGTCAAACACCTGTGTGGGTGAGGGCGTGGGCCTTCATCCCTGAGCCATC
Organism: Ursus maritimus; assembly: GCF_017311325.1. Taxonomy (NCBI): domain Eukaryota; kingdom Metazoa; phylum Chordata; class Mammalia; order Carnivora; family Ursidae; genus Ursus; species Ursus maritimus. Next base: position 68,900,563 of record NW_024423786.1, on the reverse strand, counting down.
CCCGTCCCCACCAGACCCCACCTGCCAGGACAGGGCCGTGTACAGTCGCATCAGGTGCCACCCACCCGTGATGAAGGTACGAAAAAAGGAAAGAATAAGACCTGTGTCTAAACAGACACGTATTAGAGCGTTAGGACAGAAGAGTGTATGCGTTTGCTCCTGTTCAGGCTCAGGTATACACAGCATGCTGAGAACGCGGTATCCGGGCACGGGGCCAAGCAGCTTTATGTAAGAGGGCAAGGGGTGAATCAGGGGAAAATCTTGTGGGGATGGGTGTCTACACATAACCAGCTGGCCGAGAGGACAGCACAGCTTGCTCCCAGCGCGCTGTCGGGCTCAGGGTCCGGCCCTAGGCCCCGCCTCCTTGGTCCCTGCCGGCAGCACCACCCCCTAGGTGCTATTGGTCCCAGCTCCCCAGCTGTCTCTTCGCTCCCCTGGCCCAGGCTCCCCACCTTTGGCCTTATGTAGCTCTCCTGACCCTACTGTCTATCTGAGGTCTCAACCCCCCCACCTTTGGTCTCAGCAATGCGAGCCAGAGGCTTTCGCCCCGCCCGCCAACCACGCCCAGTCCCTGATCACGCCCACCAGGTCCCACCCAGCCCCACCCACCGCCCCGCCCCGCCCCAGGCCCTCCCCTCCAGCGGGCTGGCACCTGCAGGAACTCCTCGCTCTCGTCGCCCATCTCCTCCCGCACGGTGCGGCACTCGGCACCCAGGTAGTTACGCAGGTTCACGGCGTGGATGGCAGAGCAAGCCTTCTTGTCCAGCGTGGCCTCCCCGCCGATCCAGTAGTAGATCTCCCAGTTCAGAGAGCCACTGTCATCCAGAAAGGTCTGGGGGCGGGGGACAGGTCGTGTCAGGCCTTGCCGGGGCATTCCGGCTTCCCAGCTCACTCTGCAGAGGCCAGTCGAGCCGCCCCAGGGTGGGACGCCCTGATGCACTTCAGCCTGGACCACCGCCATCTGGCCCCCTTTGCGAAGTCCTCCCCCTCTCACCTTCCCTCAACAAACAAAACTGCGGGGTGGGGATTCTGAGCCACCTAAGGTTCCTGGGGGTCCCGTGGCCCCCAGCAACATGCCCGACCCTCACCTTGAGCACGATGTAGCAGTCAGCCTCGTAGAACTTGCCATGGAAGGCTTCCTCCACCAGCACGGGCACGAAGTTCTCGATCTGCCAGATGGTCAGACCAGGTAGCTGGCCCACGTCCTCCGTGAAGAACTCAGAGTAGTCAAGGCGTGGCTTCTCCAGGCCCTGGTCCCAGCGCCGTGCCTTGCCCCCAGGGGCTCGGGTGTCAGTACTCTCCTGGGGTCACAGTCAAAGGCGTGGCTTGCCTCTACGCAGCCACTCAGTCTGACCTCTTTATTTGCTACCCACCTCAGGGCCTTTGCACGGGCTGTTCTCGCTACCCAGCACCCACTCTCCCTCTTGGCCTGGGTCACACAGTCTGTCTTAAGCAGAGCCCAGGGACACTCGCTCCTGCCCCAGCCCCTGGCCTGGCTTACCTCCTGCTTTTTGTTCTTCTCCTGGGCCACATCCGACATGCCCTTCAGCACCTGCTTAGCCTGGTCATCCTGGGCCGAGTCCTTGCGCCTCCGGAGCCGCATCTTGCGAGCCAGGGGGTCCTTGGGCCCGCTTCCTGCTTGGGGGGGGGAGGAGTACACAGCTGGACCCTGGCTGGGCTTGCCCCCTCAGGCATCCAGTCAACCAGGGGCCAACCTAATGCACCAGGATCCAGAAGCCGTGTGTGCCCCCCCAATGTATAGATGGGTAAGTTGAGGCCCAGAGAAGCACCCCCTCAGCGTCCCGGCCAGACTTGCTCTGCTTACCAGCTGCTGCCGCAGCCACTGTGGCGGGCGAGGCACCTGCCAGCCGCAGCTGGTTCTGCAGCGAGAAGTCGATGTTGTACCACTCGGCCGCGCGGTCCGCGGGCTTGGGAGGCATGACCAGGCTGGGGTTCTCCCGCACGTCCAGGACCTGCCTCGGGGGAGGAGCAGAGGTGGCGCTGAGCCTGAATCTACCTCCCAGTCACACTGTCCCGGCTTTCTTGCTCCTGGCCACCAGGGGCCTGGGCTCGCACCCCAGCTCTGCAGCTGCCCCTCGGGGCTCCGCTCTTCCCATCTGTGAAATGGGACCCTGCGGGCTGGTCGTGGGGCTTAGAGGATGCTGTCAAGCATGGTATGGACACAGGGGTATGGTTCGCCCTCTCCCTTCCGTGGCACTGGCACCCCTCCAGGGCCCTCTGCCGGGTCCCCCCGACTCCAGTGACCCTGCCTCGTCCGGTCTTTCCTGAGGGGCTGTCGTCACCTCCGGCCTCCCCACCGGGCCCCTCCTCCCCCTCCGTGCCGGCCCTGGCCTGCCCGGACCTCGATCTCCGTCAGGAAGTGGATGGCCTCCGGGAGGGTCACCAGGCGGTTCTTGTTCAGGACGAGTTTCCTCAGCTTCGTGCACCTGTGAGGACAGAGCCGCGGCCTCAGGGACGTGACAGACGAGTGTGGGGGAGGCAGGGAAGCCTCGGGTCTTGGAGACGGGCAGCCGGGTAGCCCAGCTAGTTAAGACAGCAGCGGGTTTAAAGAGGCCAGGAACGGCAGGAGAGGCAGAAGCAGCTGGAACACGAGTCTCCTCACAGCTAAGTGACTGGGAGGGACGTACAGTGACCTCTACGGAACAGCATTTCTCAGAGAGGCCTTCTGCAGAAATAAAGGCCCCTGGATATGAACCCCAGGACACTAAAACACGTATTCTGTCCTCACACTGGCTTGGAAGCCACCGAGGGGCCCTCTCTTCTCTCCAAGTCCTCAGAAGGCCACGCAGGTAGACACTGTGGCCTCCAGAGGGATGCAGATGGTGCCGTGTCCCAAACCCACATGGCAGGGGAACCCCTCCGGCCTCATCCCTGTGCGTGTCCTCCGTCACTGTGCCGAGGGGCACCCATACTGGGAAGCGCTGGCACAGGACTGTGTGGGCTTTCTCCGCAAAGCCGAATCAACCCGTCCATCCTGCACGCTGTGCAGAGGGCACAGGGTGGGCTCTGGCTACGATGCGGGGGTCTTCTGTGCCATAAGGCCTCCCGCCCCCATCGCGCCCCAGCACCTGCACAGGCTCTCAGGGATCAGCTCCAGGTTGTTGCTGGCGGCCATGAACTCCTCCAGGCTGGTCAGCTTGCCGATGCCCGAGGGCAGCCCGTCGAAATCCAGCTTGTTGGAGTTCACGTACAACTTCTTCAGCTTGGCGAGCTTGCAAATGGCGGACTGGAGGGGAGACACGGGCATGGCGGGCGGGGGCGGGAGTCAGGGGCAGGAGCCAGGGCAGCTCAGCAGCCTTCCCTCTCCCAGCCCGGGCCTGCACGTACGGGCAGCGAGGTGAGCTGGTTGCGGGACAGGTTCAAGGTCTCCACGTGCACCCACTGGTCGATGCACAGGGACAGCTCCGTGATCTGGTTGCTGCTGAGGTTGAGGCGGCGCAGGCTGGGGAGGGTGTACAGGCACTCAGGCACCCGCGTCAGGTCGTTGCAGGACAGGTCCACATCTGGGGTGCAGGGGGTGGTGCATCAGTGGGGGCCCCCACAGCCAGCTCCAGGGGCAGGAGCCCTCATGAGAGCCCCAGCTCCACCGCCTCCAGGCTTTGTGGTCTTAAGCAAGTGACTTAATCTCTCTGAACCTCGGTTTCTCCATTTGGAAATCCCTCCTCACACCAGTGGGTCTAGGCATCAAGCCAGTGCTCATACCTTGGAGTTACCACTAGTCATCACAGTAATGAAAGAAAGAAAGAACTGTGATGTAACTAGATCCTTTTCCCTCTAGGAGGTGGCCAGGAGAGCAGAGTCAGTCCCGTCCTCCATAAGGAAGCCAGGAACCCGAAGGGGCCAGAGCCCATGGAGAGCACCCAGGGGCTGCCCACCTGCGAGGTTGCTCAGGCCCTCCAGGCTGGTGGGGAGGTTGCTCTGCGTGCGCTGCGTGTTCCTCAGGTGCAGGGTCTGCAGGGCCGTCAGAGCAGGGAGCTGCCTGCAGGGACAGCCGAGAGCATGGGGCTGAGAGGGGCTGAGAAGCCCAGGTCAGGGGCGGCTGGGGTGTGGGGGACACAGAACACCGGACTGAGGAAGGGCCCGATGCTTTGGAAGGGTGGGGCCTGAGGGGCCCAGCCCTCTCGGGAGGGGTGGGGGTGTGGTGGGCCCGGGGCCAGGTGGCCCGGGTGGGCTCTGGAGGGGTGTGGTGTACGGAGGCACCCACCGGAGCTGTGCGTGCAGCAGCGGGTTCCCATTGAGCACGAGTGTCTGCAGGTGTACCAGGCGGCGCATCTGTGGGGGCAAGCTCTCCAGACGGTTCTCACTGAGGTCCAGGTACAGGAGGTCGGTGAGGTTGATGAATAGCTGGTTGGGGATGGTGTCGATGCTGCGGGAGGGTGGGGTGAGGCGGGCAGGGGGCCGTCAGCGCCAGGCGCACAGCTCCCGGGCCCAGCGCACCCACCGTGCTGCAATCCCACCCCCTGCCCCGCCCGACAGGAACCTGTTGTGGCTGAGGTTCAGCACCAGCATGTTCTTGGCGTTCTCCAGCTCCCGTGGACATTCCGTCAGCTGGTTGTAGCTCAAGTCCTGGGCAGAAGCGGGGCGGTCAGGGCAGGGGTCTCAGGGGCAGTACCACCCTGCTGGGCCTCTGCCGGCCTTGGGGATGGGGGTAGCACTGAGGAAGGAGTGCATGAGGGGGTTTCAGAACCAAAGGGAGATAGCTGGGACCCTAACAGAAAGGGTGCCTAGGTTAGGGCTCTGACGCCGTGAGTGAGCTCAGGCAAGGCACTCTGTGCCTCAGTTTCTCCATCTGTAAAAGGGTTTACCAGTGGCTGCAGGGACCACTCTAACAGATGAGGACTGACTGGGGGGTCAGCACAGAGACCAGGTAGGTAGGGAATCACTGACCAGAACTGAGAGGTCGTCCAGCTTGAAGATGTCATCAGGGACTCCGGAATTCTTCAGTTTGTTGGCTCGAGCCACGATGGCCTGGAGAGAAACCACGAGAGTCCATGATTTCCAGCTTACACCCCCAGGACGCAGCAGAGAGATCAGGGAAGGACAGAGCCTCGGGAAGCCCACCAGAGGCCCAAGTGCTGTCCCAGCCTGGCCTTTGCCCACAGTCCCTCCACCTGGCGAGCTCTTCCTGGCCTCCTGATGAGCTCCTATTCACACCTCAAAGCCCAGCTCACATGTGCCCCAGAGCCCAGCACGGGGTCCTCAGGGTACCTGAGGAAGAGCTTCCCAATTCCAAGATAAGGGGGTAGTTCTGAGACAGAGTTTCTAGGACAGAGGGAGAGGGCTGGACCAGAGCAAACTCAGAGTGCAGACTGGACAGCAAGTCTGTTTTCTATCCTCCCAGGGCTGAAACTGCAGAAGGTCTGAGCGGGAGAGAGGACAGGCCACAGGATGGCGCCACGACTGCAAGCAGCAATGGGGCTGCTGCCACCTTTCCTTCAGCCCTGGCATCTGTGCAGGGCCACACCGTGGCTTCGTAGCTGTCACCTGGTGAACCCTCCTGGGAACGTGGAAGTAACTTGTCCAGGGTCATGCAGCCAGAGAGCGGCAGGGCCCAGATCTGAACTCAGGTCGTCCAGGTCCAGAGGCTCTGCTCTTAACGTCTGGCCTGAGGGAACAACCCTCCCTGAGGCCCGAAGGGTCTAGATGGGGGCCTGAAGTTCTGGGATGTCAGAGGTTCCGTGGAGAGCACAGGGGCGACAGGACCACCCTGATCACCCTTCTTCTGGGCCAAACCCCACTCTACCCCAGTTCTTCTACTGCCTGGCCATGTGACCTCAGCCTTGGGCAAGTGACCTTGGGCAAGCGACCTGGCTCTCTGGCCAAGTGTCTTCATCCGTGAACTTGGTGAGGGTCAGGATTATATGGAAAAACCCAAGAGGAAGAGTTGGAACAGTGCTTGGCTTGTACCAACCGTTCTTGATGGTACTTGTTGTCTAAAAATGAGTGGGAGTTTGGGTTTTTACCTTTCTCCCTCATGCATTACTGACCGCAGGGCATTATTGTATCTCTTCATCTTTAGGAACAGGCCACTGAGTCTGACCTGGGATGGGCAACGGTGCTGGTCCAGCCTGGGGTCTGGCCCTACCCTCAGGCCGCTGGCTGGTCTCCAGCCCCCACCCCTGAGCTTGATGGCCTGTGGCAGCACTCACCCTCAGTGACGGCAGGCTGGACAGCTCCCCGTGAAGCGTGGTCAGGTTGTTGTGGCTCACGGACAAGTGCTCCTGGGCCAGGACAGGGGGGCAGAGGCTCAGCAGTGTGGGTAGGGCGCCTACAGAGTCCCCATCCGCCACCAAAACCCTGCACCATCCAGGGGACCCTCAGACACACAGGCCCAGGCCACCTCTTGCAGCCTCTTTCCCTCACCCAGCCCAGTCTTATCTTGCACACCTCCTGGGACAGGGTGCTCACTCCCTCCCTGCCGGCTCTGGTCATGGCTGTCAGCGTCTTCCTCTAGGTCATCTCCCTTCTGGCCGGCTCTGCCCACCTGGCCCAGCCCCATCCACAGGGACCCTCCCTGACTGCCCAAAGCCCCTTACCAGCTTCTGCAGGGCACCCAACTCCTCCGGCAGGTAGCAGAGGCCAGTGCGGTTCAGCTTCAGCCACCGCAGACTGGTCATGGCCTTGACATTCTCAGGGAAGTAGCCGCCCTGTGGTGAGGGGGTCATGGTGAGACTGGTCTGGGCGAGGGGCGCCCCCGCTATACCACCCTCGGTGGCCCCCATGCCCATGGGAGCCTTTGGAAAGCAACAGAGTCACCTCTCAGCAGCTGTGCAACCCGGGACAGGTCACCTCGCCACTCTGTGCCTCAACTTCATCAACGGAACGGGGTGAATAAAAGCCCCCCATGACAAAAGCGTGAGGACAGACGAATCATCAGGATGGCTGTTGGCCTAAAATCTCTTGTTGGATTCTGAGCCCTGAGCAGGCCAGGACGGAACTGGCTTGTCCCCAGTGCCCCGCTGTGTGGTTAGCTCGGCTCAAATGCCTTTGCCCGCCATTCCAGGCCCTCGTTAGGCCACCAGAGATGGGGGTACCCCTGAGCCTCCACCAAGGCCCCGCCTATGCCCCCACCTGGCCATCAGCATACAAGCCGTTCTCCTCTGCAAGGTCCAACCCCCTGTGGAGGCCCGAGGTTCCCGGCACAGCCTCGGTCATGCCTCCGTGAATACCTCCGAAAGCCCACGCAGTACCCCTAGCCCTTACAACAAGCAGTCTGAGGCAGCACGGGCCTTCAGGGCCCTTGGCTGGTGTCCCTGGCCCCTGACAGCCACATTCCTGGCTGGTGACTGAGCCTCCTCCCGTCTGGAGAGGTCAATGAGACCCCTGGTGAGGATGGCAGGGATGCGGGCAGAGGAAAGTGGTGTGTGCACACGTGGGTAAGTCCAAGAAGGCCCTGCTTGCCTCCTCAGCAGTGGCCCGACCCAACCCCAGGGAAAGCCTGGGCCCCCCACCCGCGCAGACCCAGGCTGACACTACACTCACCCCGGCCTGAGTCGCTCACTTACCCACCCTGCCGCCCAGGCTGACCCTCCCTGAGCTGGGCCAGCTCTCACTTCCGCTCCTGCCCAGCCTCCTCTGGTCACCAGCACTGCCGACCTCATCCCTGATCCTCTAGAACCGTCTCACTCACCCACGGGCTGGAAGTCCGGACCGCACTTCCCTGTGGCCCCAGGCTATCAGTCCCTCAGTCTACCAGTCCCCGCCATCCCCTCCCCAGGCCTCACACCTGCTGAGAGTCTCCACACCAACTAATCCACGCCCCCAAGAGGGCTACTTAATTGCCCTTCACCGGATGAGAAAACCCAGGCTCCGAGAGGGGAAGTGACTTGCCCAAGACCACACAGGATGGGGTGGTGGTGGCAGGGACAGGGCAGTGATGAGTGTGCTCCAGACCCGCCCCCGGCAGCCCGGTAGCAAAGCCGGCCATGAGTCAGGGCCTGGCTTGGGCGTGTGACCTCAGAGGGGCGGGGACGGAGGGCCGGGGAGGCGGGAGCAGAAGCCCGCAGACCCCCAGGCCACTCTCCGGCCCGGGCGGGGCCCAGACCCCCGGGCTGGGACACGGGGTGGGGGCCCCCAGCTCAACCCACTCCCTGGCGTGACTCCGCGCCCCAGCGTCCGCCCGGCCCTGGCCGGCCCGGGTCTTCCCGTGCGGGTCCTGAGCGGGGGCACCCGGGGTCCGTTCCGGGCGGGGTCGCGAGCGCCGGGGAGAGCCCCACCCCGCGCCGTCTCCCGGGCGGCGCAGGGCCGCGAGGCGGGCGGGACAGGAAGCGGAGACCGGCGCGGGCCCGAGCGGAAGAGACGGCCTGGAGGGAGGTCGGCCCCACGCCCGGCCGGCTCACCTTGAAGTCGTTGTCGCTGAGGTCCACGCCGCGCACGAACGGCAGCACCCCGGTGGCCTCCATGGCGCCGCTCTCGCTGCCGGGCCGGGCCGGGCGCGGGGGGCGGTGGGGCGAGCCGCGGGCTGGGCCAACGCCGGCCCCGCCCCTTTAACCCGCCCCCGCCCGGGCCGGCGGGCAGGCGGAGCCCCGGCCGCGCCCCTAGCCAGCCCGCGCACCGGCGCGCCGCGGGGAAGCGCCGGGCCCGCTGGGCGCTTTGGGCCTCCCTGGGCCTCAGTTTCCCCGTCTGTTCCCTGACCGGAGGGGCCTCGAAAAGTCCGGGTTCCCCCTGTGCTCCCGAAGCCTTCGTAAGCTCCAGGCTAAGTTCCAGCGGCCTATGGCAGGGCTGTATCACAGACCCTCCAGGTCCAGGCGCTGTCCCCTGGGCTGCTGCAGCAGCTGAAATTGGCCATGACCTCTGCAGAGATTATGGACCTAGGCCGGGGGCGCACGGACCCGGGAGTCTCTATCCCCTCACTGGGCCCTGCATGGCGACCGACGGTAGCAGGATGCCTGGGTCCTTGGGTCCTAGGGCTCTGGGCAAACCCTAGGTCTGCTCCTGGCCTCAGTTTCCAAATTTGTGAAATGCTTCCTAAGGTCATCGCCAGAAACGAACAAATGCAGGTGTAGATCGCAACATACAACAGGGGCTCAATAAGTGGCATGTTATTATTATTCCCGAGTAAAACCAACACCCACCCTTGTCTCTGTTTATTTCCTTGCTCCCCCACCAGCCGGCACATATTAGGTCCCCCAATAAATAAATGCCGAGTGAACCACAGGTTACATGCACAACCATCCTTCGCAGGAGAGGAGGGAGCCTTGTAATACCCATTTCACAGGAGAGAAAACTGAGGCCAGAATGGAGAAGTGGCCCGCACACGGTCACACGGAGCAGATGGCAGGGGTAGCCTCCTGAGTCACGCTGTGTGCCCGGCGAGCCAACAAATAAAATAACGAAGCCACCACGCCACACTGAGAGGTGACCTAAAGGGTCAGGCAAGCAGGCCTTCGTGCCAGGTACCACCTGTTTGCCGGGCCCCGGAAACAGCATAAGCCCTGACAGCTTTCTCTACACCGCTGCCTCACACGCAAGCACACACGCCTTCACAACGGGCCCTAGGGACCCGCTCATTCTGAACCCGGGTCACCGCCCCCACACCGCCCTGTATCTAGTCCGGAACACAGCCCTGCGCCTTTAAATCTGGAGTGCGTCCGAGAGTCCCGCCCCCGAGGGACCGTGTTTGTCTGCGAGAGAGCGTGGCCCGCTCGTCATTGGCTGAGCCGCTCAGTATTTTGGAACGTGGGCGGGGCCTCGGGCGCTCCGATTGGAGCTTGTCTGAGAGTGTCGGAGGTCAGCGGCCACCCCCGGGGCCTTGGTGTTCGGTTCCCGGGTCCTCCGAGTTCCATTCCCAGGCGGGTCTGGGCTCGGGCGCCCAAGCACACCCGCTGTGTCCTCCGGTCGCTGTGCTGAAGCCGCGACGCACGTACAGCCGGAGTGTGGCTGGGCGGCCCTGGTCACCCAGGCCCGGGCGCGGAGCGTGCGTCGGACGCAGGTCGGGGGCGTGGTCTCCGCCGGGACCCGCGGTCAAGGCCCGGGAAGGAGGGAAGGGCTTTGGGCCCCAGGCTGGAGTTCGAGTGTCTAGCCTGCCCCTTCACGTCTTGGGCACATCACTGCATTGCTCGGGGCCTGGGTGCCCTCCCCGTGAACCGGGCCCACAGGCCCACCAGGGGTTGCCGCGCGGCCCGCTCAGCCCCGGCGCCGGGCAGCAGGTGTGGCGGAGGAGGGGAAGGACGGGAGGCATTTCAGGGCGCCGAGTCGGGTTATTTTTAACCACCCGCGCCCTCCAGCTCTTCCCGGAGTTGGAAGGCGGTTTGGGGCCTGCGCGACCCCGCCAGGGGTTGGGCGGAGTCCAGTTTAGGCAGGAGGTATTGAAAAAGTTTTACAGTTTTCAAGTGGATTCTTGGTCCCGCTGGAGATAGCTGGCAGTATTGATCAGCGATGAGGAAACTTGAAGTGGCTGCAGGGCCTTAATGGGTCCCCCCCGCCCCAGCCTTTGACCAGCTCAGGCCCCAGAGCCCTCTTGTCCTATTTTTAGTCTGGGCAAATTGGGGGCGGGGGTTGGGGCTGACTCCCGCAGTGATTCAGGGTTCAACTGCTCTAGGCATCTCTTCACCAGGCTACCGAGCCCTGGGCACCCACGGCCGAGCTGAGAGGGCACAAGTCCTTGGTGCCCGAGCTAGTCTGAGCCCACGGTCATCTGCTCAAGCAACCGCAGACAGTTCTGCCTGGTGTCTGACTCGTCCCCTGAGTTCTCACCTGGGTCACACCCCCCCCTCAGCTCTCAGGGCCTGAGTGCAGAACCTGAGGCTGGAGCCTGGTGGCCTGGGCCTGGGAAAGATCTCTGCCTCCACTTCCCAAGTCATACCCAACCTTACAGTTCTGGACTCCCCACTTGTAAACCCTTCTTCACCACGCCTCTGCCATTTTACAGGTGAACAAACAGCTTTGGGCCCTCATCTTCCCTTCTCTGCGGCTTGGGCTTCCAGCCTCTGAGGACAGCTGCTCCCCTACTCCCACGGCCCCTGCCATTGTCCCCAACCTGAGGGGCCAAGAGAGGCCCCTGTCCAGAGGCACTGGGCCAGTTCTCTGTTTTGGGGGGGGGGGTGTTCTTATTTATTTGTTTGTTTTTAAATAATCTCTACACTGAACGTGGGGCTGGAACTCAACTCCGAGATCAAGAGTCAGATGCTCCACTGACCGAGCCAGCCAGGCGCCCCGTTTGGGGTCTTTAGAGTTACTCTGCTTGCTGCCCCCACAGCCAGGCCTTCAGCCTTGACTGGCATGCGCCTCCCTGGGCGGCCTGGGCCACCTCACTCATCCTGTCCTTTGACTCAATTGCTCTCCCTCTGGGGGATACCCTGTTGAGATCGGGGGGGATGGAACTGTGGCCCCCTGAGCTTCACTGAAGTTCCCTCAAAGGCCTGAGGGGCCCTCCAGTGCAGGCTGTCTGGGACCCCAGGTTGTATGTTCTCTAGACCTTGGTTTCCTCCTGCTTGTGGTTAGGAGGCAGGATAAAGCAGCCTCGAGACGCTGGCTGCAGGCCCCAGGAGACTGGACTGTGGGAGTGGGCAGAGTCTGGACGCTTTGCAGTCATGGGTCCAGATCTTGAAAATGGCAGTACCGATGATAAGACTCACCTCACGGTCTTGGGTGATATCAGGGGTCCTTGAGGGTGGGATGGAGAAGATGGGCCTCACTTTCTGACTTGACACAAGTCTCGGGGCCTTTGTACAGGAGGTCCCCTCTCTAGGGCGTGGGTCAGCTGTTTGCAGGTTGGGGAGAGGGAGCTTGGGCAGCTCCCCATCTCCTCCCAAGAAACCCCTTCTGAGAAATTCCCAGGAATGCCCCTCACGGGCTGTACTCATGGCAGTCCCAGCACGATGGGGTCTGTCCCACTGCCAGCCTGGCCACCCCCCCCCCCAGAGCTGTCTCTACACCCCGGCTCTCTTACAGGCAGACAGACCATGGCAGAGTTCTCCCAGAAACGGGGAAAGCAGCGCGATGAGGTCCTGGGCGGCACTGTGGACTTCCTCCTGGCCAATGCCCGCCTGGTGCTGGGCGTGGGCGGGGCCGCCGTGCTGGGCATTGCTACCCTGGCTGTGAAGCGGGTAAGGCCAGGCTGAGCCGCTTACACCTGCGGCTCCCAGAGGAGGACAGCAGGGCTGGGCCTGTAGCAGGGGGGCACCTGGGGGTGGGGGGAACTGCCCAAGGTGGGCACCTGCTTCTCTACCCCAGCAATCTGCTTGGCGTTGCCCCCGGCTTTGGCATGGCCCCCAGGCCTCAGATGCTCTGATCCGTGTCATTCTGCCTGCAGCTCATCGACAGGGCCACCAGCCCTCGAGATGAGGATGACGCCAAGGGGGACAACACATGCCTGGAGGAGAGCTGGAAGGAACTGAGCCTCCTCAAGGCCACGCCACGTCAACAGCCCCGGACCCCACCTGCTGCCCTCAGCCAGCCTGTGTCACTCGCGGCCCCCTCGCCAGCTGCTCCAGGTGAGTGGCGCCCCCCCCGCCAACCCGGGTGGGTCCCCCTCTGCTGGTCCCATTTGGGTGATGGAACCCGGGCTCTGCTATTGACTGGCCGTGTGACCTAGGCAAGTCCCTGCTCGTCTGAGACCGCGGCCTCCAGGTATGTTTAACGGTGGCCCGTTTCTCTGCCCTCCTAACCTCCTGGCTCGTGCCAAGGCTCCTGCCACCGAGACATGGACTTGGAGGGTGGTACTAGAGCGCAGCAGCAGCGTTAGGGCAGTGAGGGGCCCAGGATGGGAAACTGAGGCCCGGCACCTATCTTCCCACTCTACACTGTTTTAGGGCGTTGGGGATCTGGGCCAATGAGACTTTGTCATCTCGTGCTCACTCTATGTGAGACCTTGAGCTAAGCGCTCTCTTAGGTGGTCATTTTACAGCTGGGGAAAGACGAGGCCCAGGATGTCACGCAGCTAGTAATTGGGTGGAGTTCTCTTGGCTCCGGACGGGGTCGGTCTTCTCACATGCTCTCTGACCCCTTCGTTCTGCAGCGGGGCCCGCAGACGCCGGGCCTCAGATGTCGCCTCCACTCAGCTCCCCCGCACCGCTGTGCCTGACGTTCCAGGAGAAGCTGCTGGCGTTCGAGCGGGACCATGTGACCATCCCAGCGGCGCACGTGGCTCTGGCCAAGCAGCTGGCCGGTGACATCGCCCTCGAGCTGCAGGCCTACTTGCGGAACAAGTTCCCAGAACTGCCCTTCGGGGCGCTGGTGCCCAGCGGGCCGCTCTACGACGGGCTGCAGGCGGGGGCGGCCGACCGCGTGCGTCTGCTGGTTCCCCTGGCGCTCGAGGGGGGCCTGTGGAGCCTGGTGCCCGGGCTGGACACGGTGGCCAGGGACCCTCGCTGCTGGGCCGTGCGCCGGACTCAGCTGGAGTTCTGGCCCCGCGGGAGCAGCCCCTGGGACCGCTTCCTGGTGGGCGGCTACCTGTCCGCGCGCTTGCTGCTGGAGCTGCTTCGCAAGGCCCTGGCCTCCTCCATCAACTGGCCGGCCATCGGCGGCCTTCTCGGGTGCCTGATCCGGCCCAGCGTGGCCTCGGAGGAGCTGCTGCTCGAGGTGCAGCACGAGCGCCTGGAGCTCACCGTCGCCGTGCTCCTGGCTGTCCCCAGCGCTGCCGTCGAAGAGCCCCTCCTCCTGGCCTGGCCCCTGGAGGGGCTGGCGGGGAACCTCTGGCTGCAGGACTGGTACCCGGCAGAGGCCGCCCGGCTGCGGGCCCTGGACGAACGCGACACCGGGAGCCGCCGGCGGCTGCTGCGGCTGCTGTGCGGCGTGTGCCGCGGCCACCCGGCCCTGGGGCGGCTGGACCGGAGCCACCTGAGCCAGGTGGTGCTGCACCTGGGGGAGGCCGAGGCGGACTGGGCCGAGGCGGCCCTGGGGGAGCGCTTCCTGCAGGCCCTGGAGGCGCTTATCGACAGCCTGGAGCGGGCCAGCCTGCCCTGCCACTTCAACCCCGACGTGAACCTCTTCGGTGGCCTGCGTGCGGAGGAGATCGACGACCTTGGCTTCGCACTATACAGCGGCCTGCAGGCCCCTGAGTGGCTGCTCTAGCTGGGTGGGGACGGGGCGGCCGGCACTCGTTCTGATGCGGGTGAGCGGGGGTTGGGGGGGCGGGCGCTTCCCCTCCAGGCCTTTGGAGAGCACTTTTTCTCTTGCTTTAGCCAGAATAAAAGAGGGTGCGTTCTGTAAGCCCACGGGGTTAGCATGTACGTGGGCAGCAGTCATGGGAGCCCCCCCCAAGCCCGGAGAGCTCGGCTGGGGGGCACCTGAGCACGGCTGGGCTGCCTCTGGGGACAGCCCTGAGCGCCGGCCATGCACACATGCCCCGTCAGCCCTTGGGCCGCCCCTAGGACCCTGGGCTCGGTCCATCGTCACCAGCAGTGAACGCACTGACAGAACCCGGCTTCTGCTGTCCTAGGCAGGGGATACAGGCAGCTCCGTTTTTCTGTCGAGAGGGTGAGTTAGCGCTTTCCTCGGGTGCCAGCTGCAGGCATCTCGAGGCTTCCAGGGCTGGGTGGTAAACACCGTGTGTCTGTTTCGTCCCCCAGGGGCCAGAGTCACCTGCTGCCCACCCCGGATTGCAGCTCTGGGGCGGATTTGAAGGCTGCGTCGTCTCCCGACGTCACATGCGTGTCTAGCTGGCTTGTGGAGCTCTCCCCTCTAGCCTGGGGCAGGAGCTGTCGGAAGTGCTGCCCATCTCATACCTCAGGGGAAGGCCCCTTTCTCTCCACCTGGGCTGTTTGCTCTTCAGGAAGCCAAGGTTCCCTGTGCTGCCCGCCTTGCCTGGAGCGGAGGACGCCCCATTAGCTGCTGCTGGGCCCCGTTCCCCCGCCCCAGAGAAGCCGGCGGGGCAGGTCTGGCCTCCACAGTGCCACCAGGAACTGTGCCCCGCCGCCACCTGAGTTCTCCCTGAAGCCTGGCTCGGGTGGGGAGGGGGTTCCGCCTCACCTCCCAGGCATCCCTCCTGCCTGGCTTTGGTATCCTTGCCAAAGCAAAGCTATGCCTCAAAGAATGTGAGTAGGAATAAAAGGAAACATTCAGATGTCTGTGTGATTTGTGCTGGGCTCTTACACGCAGCTCTCTGGAGTTCTGGAAGCTGGGCCACAGGTCTTGGGATCTGCCTGGAGGAGTCAGGGTGTCATTGGAAAAGTAGGTTGTGTGGAGAGAGTATTACCGGATTCTTGGTGTGATGTTTCACTTTAGTGACGGGACCCAACGAGTGAGGGGTTTCTTCCCCCCGAAGTCCAAACTCTCAAGCCCCCACTGTGCTTTTTGTGGTGGGTAGGGCTGCCCCCAAGCCCCTCGGCCAGCATGTCAGTGTTCAGAGAACTGTGATGTCTCTTACCTCCCTTGCCTCTCCTTATGGCCCAACAAATGGGGGACACACCCCCCATAGGGAAGCGAGAACATCTCAGGGTCCCCACAGGAGCCATGGCTGGGGCTCACTTCCTTTGTCACCACAGATGACAAGTGGGGCCTCAGGGGGGCTCTGGGCCGTGAGTGTCACCACAGCCGCTGTTCCCATTCCCATGCGGTCGTATTTCCTGAGGCAGCCCCCACCCCTTTGAGCGGTGAGTTGGTGACAGGGAGCAGGATCAACGTCCCTCTCATCTGAGGGCCAGCACATGGGACCCATGGGCTGCATCTGTGCACCTCGAGAGGTCATGAGGGCGCTCCTCAGGGGCACTCAGGTGGCTGGGTGGTGCCACAGAGAGGCTGTGGTGAGGGTCAAAGGGCAGGGGACTGGCTTAGCCCAGGTGCATGCAGATCACCTGGCTTGGGGACTCGTGAAGATGGAGCTTTGAGCAGCTGTCATGGCGGCAGACGGTGGGCAAGGGAATGGCCTGGAGGCAGACAGAGGCGGGGGGCCTTGGCATTCTTGTCAGGAAAATGGGGGATTACGTCATACCGACTTCTCAGGCGGCTGTATGGAAAGTGTTGGTGTGTAGTGTTAGCCCAGGGCCAGGCACAAAGGAAACCGCCCCCGAACCCGGCTGTGGGCCCCTGCTGCCTCCCCCACTGACTAGTGTCACAAACCCCAAGCACGGCAAGAGGCACCCGGTGCCAGGCCCGTGTCTGACCGAGGCCGTGCTCCTCGGGACCCCTGGTGAAGGGCTGGCTGGGCACGGGCAGGGGGAGCAGTCTGGAAGCCAGCTGGGTCCAGAGCCCCTCTTCTTCGATGACCAAACCCCGACACGTGGTCCCCTCCGCGGAGGCTGCGGGCTTCAGGTGGCTCTGAAGTCCTCACAACACCATTTCAGTAAGACAAAGTCAGGATGAACTGAAAGGGAGAGAAAGGAGGCGCTCGTGCTCACATCATCCACCCCAGGTTAATGGCTAGGACTTCAGTTTCCAGCCAGAGAACTGGAAGCGAATCACTATTTTGCTGGGATGCTTTTCAGGGCCGTGTGCTGGGCTGGCCCACTCAGCACCCAGCGTAGGGGCTTAGCAGTTTCATTCACCCCTTTAATGCGAGGACAATTCCAAGTCACTTGTGGTCTCAGCCCAGGGTCTAAATGTCTCCATACTAAGACTCACGCTGAGGTGGCGGAGGCAGGCCATCCATGTCCTTGGCTTAGCTTTACCAGGTGACCCAAAGTTCAGATGACTGTGGTATGGCAGACAGGCCCCCTGCTCAGAACACAGGGATTGCCAGTGCGGATAAAAGACAACCCCCCTGTGGCAAACAGAAACTTACTAATATAAAATACGTCACTGCTCTCTCGTCTACCGTAACCTAACTCTAGAATAAATCTTACCACATATAAAACGTTTCCTTTCCGTAAACCCACTTGTAGACCCTTCTCTTCAGGAGCACTTAGCTGTAGGATAATCTCTCAAGTGGGGGTACCGTTCATTCCCTAGAGCTGGCCTGCCTGGTTGTTCCAACCTTTGCTACGACGGCCGTCCCCGTTATCCGCGGTGTCCCTTATCCGCGGGTTCAGTTCCGCGTGGCCAACTGTGGACCAGAAGCAGATGATCCTCCCCGTGTTTCGTGTCCATAGCAGCCTCACGCTGGGTCACAACGCCCACGTCATTCTCCTGACGTCATCCCGCAGGCATTGTACCGCCTCACGTCCCCACAAGAAGAGGGTGGGTACGGTACAATATGGTAGTTTGACAGGGAGAGACCACGTTCACGTACGTTTTATTACACCATACTGTTGCGGTTCTATTATTAGTTATTGTGAATTTCTTACTGCGCCTAATTTAGAAATCAAACTTTCTCATTCATATGTAGGTATAGGAAAAGACACAGTAAAACAGAGCGTGTATAGGATTTGGTACCATCTGCGGTTTTGGCATCCACTGGGGGTCTTGGGACGTATCCCCCAAGGATAAGCGGGGGAAACTGTACTTGAACCAACACACCCTGAAGAAAGTCTCTGTGCACACAAACTATGGCAAAGGACATTCTTGGGAGTGGAAAGTGTTCGGTGTTCAGGCCCTGAAGGAGCCTGCCAAACTGCATTCTGGAGGGACTCTGGTCAGCAGGGCAGAAAACCAGCCCGGAGCCCCCGGGCGGGAAGAAAGGGGCGAGCAGGTGCGTCTGGGAGGCGGGAGCTCCGGAGGGCACCTGTCTACCCCCAGCCCAGCCCCACTGCCCCAGCTGCGGGCTCCTAACCCCCTTCCCGCAGACTTTACGACTTGGAGCGGACAATGGAAATCGAGGCACTCTCCCACCCAGCTGTGCGGCTCGCCACACCTCCCTGGAGCGCAAGGGGGAGGAATTGTCACTTCGGTGTCAGCTGAGGAGCCACTTGGTTGTCTCAGGGGCCAGAACCTACCAAGAGAGAGCAATGCCTCTGAGCTGGCATCCGAGGTGGACAAGGAGAGCACTTCCTGAGTTTCGGTGGGGAACGGCCCTTCCCCTTCAGACGGTGCTTTGGGTAGCTACCCATTTATGCGGCTGTTGGGGCCCAGGAGGGCGCTGGGCCCAGGGGCCGGGGTGGGGGCTGGAGCGGCTCACCCAGCAGCCCGAGGTCCAAGGCCACCGCTCCATCTCTGTCCTGTTCTCCCTAAAACGAGGGCCTTCGATCTGGTACATCACCTATGGCTCACACATTGGAATTGTTCAGAAGTACACTTTTGTAATCAGAAAAATATATTCAAACACAACCCAGCACCATTACAATTCGGTGGCACTCACTTCACGAAGGAAATAAGGCTGTAGTGGACGAAGCCCAGAGTGTATTCCAGAGACCAACGGGAATGGCTGCGGGGATGCCATTTTGGGCTCTTTCTGCATGGCTGCCAATTTCCTGAGAACTCAGTTCATGTGGCTGGGCCTCAGGCTGGTGGGAAGGCCTGACTCTTGAGCGCATTCGATTGTGCTCTCACCTCAGCCTGGAGAAAGGTATGGATTCTCCCAGAGCTTCAAGGTGTTAGCATGGCGACGGACCCCAATTCCAGCTTGGCCGCTTACAGGGGAAAGCACGTCCCCGTCTGAGCCTCGGTCTCTGCCAGCAGACGGGCAACAGGCACTGCCTTGCGGGGAGGCTGGATGAGAAATGTGGTGTGTGACCCACCTGGCCTAGTGTCAGTCAGTTGGGGTCGTTTTCACCTCAGTCCTGCACTGCACGAGCTGCAGATGGAGGTCAGTACAGGGGTTCAAACCCTTCCAGTCACCGTTAGGTGGGAAAGTTCAATTTCTCATTGCCCGAACGCTGCTAGCCTGAGCCGGCCATCAAGAGACCTGGAAAATTCCCTCACCGGTTCTGCTTGGAAGTTCTCACCACCATCAGGCCTGGCCGTAACTTTCCACCGAAGGGCCTCCAGGCGAGTAAGACCAGCCTGTTACAAACAGGGCGGCTCAGGCTCAGCGTTTAAGGCGAAAGCCCAGGGAGGGGCAGGACCCAAGCCAGGTCTGACCTTGGTACAATCCACCCCGGTAGTTTTTGGTCTTGGCACACACGGAGTCACCTGTGGAAAGATTAAAATCCACAAATCCGTCTAAAATCCGGAATCTATGAGGAACTCCTAGAGCTCAACAACAAAACAATCCAACTGAAAAATGGGCGAAAGACATGAACAGACGTTTCTCTGAAGATACACAAGTGGCCCATAAGCACGCGCGAAGACGCTCGGCTTCCCTGGTCATTAGGAAAATGAGTCAAAACCACAATGAGAGGACACCTGACACCCATCAGGATGGCCAAAACAAAGATAAATAAAGGAAACTGCGCACTGGCGAGGACGCAGAGAAGCCTTGCGCGTTGTTGGTGGGAACGTGAAACGGGGCAGCTGCTGGGGAAAACCGTTCACACAGGATGACCGTAAGAGCCAGACCTAGTCCCAGGTATGTACCCCCAAAGAATCGAAGACAGGTGTTCAAATCTTATGCATGAGTTTATATTAGCACCATTCCCAAGAGCCAAGATGTGGGAACAACCCAAATGCCCATCAACTGACCGGACGGACGTCATATGGCTCAACCATGAGATGGAGTGTCGCGCAGTCACACGGAGGAATCACGTGCCGACACACGCTCGTGGATGAATCTTGAAGACAATATGCGAAGGCAGAGAAGCCGGACAGAAGGCCACAGGCTCTGTGATTCCATTTCTACGGACTGTTCCGAAGAGGTAAAGCCACCAAGACAGAAAGCGGACTGGTGGTTGCCAAGGGCTGGGGGGAGGGGACTAAAACACAAACGCAGGGCCGTGACCCCGGCCACTGTTCAGATGCTCCGAGAACTGCTGTCACTGGAGGGCTCGGGGCCAGGAGTCCAAGACTGAGCACAGTTCATTTCTTCGCCCACCAGCAATGCGACTCTAGGCAACTCACACCCAGTCCTGCTTATCTCCTAACCAGCAAGATAAAGGCACGTGGTTACGTATCATTCACAGGTTTTTGTAAAGACACACTAGGAACGGGGCCACCTCTGCACAGTGTGGAAGCATTCTGAGTCTTGTGTGGTCTTCCCGCACTGCTCTGCGCGGTGAGCTGTTCGTGGGGCTGGGAGCAGCTCAGCTCACCGCCCACCGTGTGGACAGGGAGGAAGGGCTGGGGCTGGGAGGAGAGGCCAAGAGGGCCAGAGGCTGGTGAGAGGCCCCTCGAGCCCTGGCTGGGGTCCGTGGCCACCGCTTCTGCCACCGGTCACCAGACACTGAGCAGCACTGCGGCGATTCGGAGAAGGACGAAGCACAGATAGGTTAGCTGCGAAAGAAACGAGGGCGCAGGCGACGACTGCAAAGAGTGCGACCTCCCCGAACAGCCATGACCTCGTATATTCACTGACGCTCAACGATCAAAGACAATCAGGGGGAGTCTCCTGGTCTGCAGCACGTCCCAGTGAACGGCAGTACATCGTGGGGAAGGTCACGGGAGTGGATGATGTAACGGTAAGCAAATGTAGCCTGTACTTAAACATGTTTCCGTGGTCCGGCGGGCTACTGTCAGGAGCAATCAGGTTTCGGTTGGGGCGGCTTTCTGCCCGGAGCAGACCAGGCATTCCTGGCTGCTCGTTACGTGAGGGGGTTTCGGGGAGGGCAGCATTCCACCCTGAGCAAGCCGGGCGTTCCCAACTGCTCGTGCTCTGATGTCCACACTAAAGCCCGCGGGGTCACAACCATGTTCTCCTATTATATCCTTAGCATAAGCTCAGGGCCGGGCCGCAGCATCGCACCACACCCACCAGAGCAGAGGGGCAGGACTCTTTATTAAGACACACAAGCTGTGCGGTGTCCTGGCCGCAGAAATGTCTGGGTAAAGAAAACAAAGCTTCTTCGAGAGACGTGATTTTAGAACAAGGGCCACGTTCTTGCCCTGCACCCTCCTTTCTCAGAATGCCTGCCAGCAGAACCCTGTCCAGGCTGCCCGGAGCCTGTACCAGGAGTGCTGGTCCCTCAAGGGGACTTTCCAGAAGGGAAGAAAGTCTGGGAGGCCACAGAGCGGGATGCGCCCACCCTGGCGTTAAATGCTCTGTAGCGCCACCAGCGAGAAGCCCCGGCTCAGGTCACTGCCCAGCCGAGGCAGACTTCTCCAGAGAACGGTCTGGATCCTGACTCCCGAGCACAGGTAAGCCAGGCCCCAAAAGCCACCGCTTTCCACAAGGCCTCCAGGGCAGGGAAGGTCCTAGTGACAATAGCTTTTTCCCAAGAGGAAAGGGGCAGGTCTGAGGAAGCAGCCCTCTCTCCCTTCCCCTGCCTCATCTGTTCTGGGGACAGAAGGGACGGGTGTGTCCAGGCTGGTGGCAAAGGCTGCATTTCCGGGGTTTCTTGGCCGTGGACTCTGGGTTTGTGGAACTGGCCCGCGGTCTTTTGCTTCTGGCCTCTGGCCCCTGGGTTCTTCCTCTGTCTCCTGGCCAGGTCAGGGCTCTGAAAGTCCCTATGGGAAGAATGAGGGGAAGGCTGAGTTTAGGACAGACACACCGAAGAGGCAGGAAGTCCAAGTCCGAGTGTTTGGCGGAGGGCGGCCCCACAGCCTTTGTGTGGCTGAGTCCACTCACCGGCCAGGTTCCCTTCCCTCCTGTCAACACACAGAGTGTCCCCACCTTCCGTGGCCCCAAGGCCACTCCCTAAAGAACCCGGAGCCCTTGAAGGCCTTGGCCCACAATCACTATCCTGATAAAAAGGGCACTGTTGTCACTTCACACATGCCCTCTTTCCAGAAGTAGAGACCCAGCCAACTGGCCTGAGGCCATACGGAGAAGCAGCAAAACCCAACAGGCCCGTAACCAACCGCCTGCTCCCCACCTTCCATGCAAGTTAACTGAGTTCTGGATCCTTCCCAGGCCTCAAACAGGCCTCTTAGTTCTGACTGCCCTGTCGCCCAGGATAACTTATCAGTTGGCCTGGTGGTCGAACACTGCTTCCTTCCTATGGGGGGACAAAGGACCCTTGCACGCCTGAAGCAGGTTCAGGGCTGGACCACCTCTCACACACTTCAAACTGTCGCAGCAGTAGCTGTCTCCGGCCCCCCTCCGGCACCGGTAGCCAGCCCTGTGCCTTACCGAGCCTTCTGCGTTCTTCCTGGACGTGCAGAGCTGGCAACACATGTGTCAGCATCACAGTCTGAGACTACCTAACTCTTTTACGAGACAGGAACCCTAAGAAAGGCGGGCAAGTGCCCATCTTACTGAGAAAACGGTGAGGCTGTGAGGCTGAGTCCTCCGTTTCACAGGCAGGCTTTGGGCCCGGCTCTGCCCAACAACAGAGCTCCCACCGTTCCTTTCGGCCATTCTCACACAGATCTAAGCTCCTGCTGTGCCCTGGAGTGGGAGGGGACTGTTTCCAACTGCCTCCGGGGGCATTATCCCCCTTGCTCCAATGTTCGGGGGACAATTCTCACCACACCCGGTTTCGGGGCACCGGGCTCAAGCCGTGTCACCCCGAGCTGGTTCCTAGACATCCCCAGGGCCAGGTTCGGCACCTGAAGGCATGCGGCCGATGATGAGGACCTTGCGAGCCCACAGAGGCTAGAGGAGCCCAGGGCTGTGGGGTCAGGCAGACCTCGGGCCGCGTGACCCTGAGGAGAGGCGGCTCGTTTACCTGGGCCTCCGCGGCCTCACAGTGCTCAGCTGACGGAGGTGAAGACACACGGACGGTGAACTTGGCACAGCACCGGGCACACAGCGGGCTGCTCCGTGAACTGCGCTAGCCTTTCCTTTGGAACCTCCAGCCCCACCGCTGCCCTCCTCCGTTGCCTCGGGTCTCCGAGGTAGAGAACACCACGCACCCGAGCCGGGGCTGCACCTGCCCCCCCCCGCACCTCTCCCGGCCCAGGACTGGCCCCCCGCCGCGCGCCCCGCCTCACCTGGGGCCACGTTCTCGTCCACCCACTGAAAGAAGCCGCACTGCTGCTCTCGGGGCTTGGCACATGTGTGGAACTGGCGGCCCTTGTTGGGCCCATCCTTCTGCACAGTCCGGGTGACGGCGGGCTGGCTGCACAGGCAGGACATGCCCCCGCCCCCGCCGCCGCCGCCGTCCTCTCCCGGTCGGCTGGACCCACCCCAGCGGTCCCCCATGGCAGGCGGGCGGCCCAGCGAGCTGCCGGTGGGTCTCGAGGCAGAGCAGGGCGGCCCTGCCGCTTCTGGGAGGCTGCTGTCGGCCCAGAGGAAGAAGCTGCAGCCGCCGCCGCCGCACTTGTAGAACTGGCGGCCCTGGTTGGGGCCCTCCTTCCGCACGGTGAGCAGCAGGGCCTCCTGGCCGCAGTTGCAGGTCACCGAGTTGCTGCCCCCCATGACGGCGGGCGGGGGCAGCATCCGGGGGGCGCTGTCCATTCTGTTCAGGGACTGGCTAGCCTGCAGGTAGTTCGAGGGCTGGCTGGCTGGCTGGGAAGCTCTGGGGGGGCCCCGAGAGAACCTCAGGTCCAAGATCTCCCGCAGCGTCTCGTCACATCCGCCGACGCAGCCGACAAACTCCAGGGGCATGGTCGGGGGAAGGCTGCCGCGTTTAAACTTGAACTTCAACCTAGCGAGGCCACGAGATGACAGAAAGCCTTACTACCAGCTGCAAGCGTCTTCTCCTTATCCGCAGAGGGCCGCGCCCACCCGGGCCTCCCCTCGGCACCCCCGCGCCCCAGGAGCCCACGCCAGGTGCCTGCCAGCCATGAGCCCCTCCGGGTGTCATGAGAGCGCAGAGTAGGAGACAGAGGAAACCTGAGACCCCGATTAATCTCCCAAACACAGAAGCCTCGGGGCGCCTGGGTGGCTCCATTGGTGAAGCATCTGCCTTCGGCTCAGGTCATGATCCCAGGGTCCTGGGATGGAGCCCTGCATCTGGCTCCCTGCTCAGCGGGGAGCCTGATTCTCCCTCACCCTCTGCCCCTCCCCCGGCTTGTTCTCTCTCTCTCAAATAAATAAATAAAATCTTAAAAAACAAAACAAAACACAGAAGCCTCGGAAAGTTTCACCTCCTATAACCAGTGGTTCTTGGACCCCTGGACCCTGCTGGTGAGGTCAGAACTACTTTGTAACAAGGCTAAGAAGTCACATCCGTTGTGCTCTCGTCCCCCCATGTTGTATGCATGAGCTTGCTAGACGCTACGGCCCACGCGACCGGCCCAGCAGACTCATTGAGAGCAGACCCGAGAGTCCAGCGGTCTCTATGGAGCCAGACGTTAGACTCACAAAAATGGAAAACATGCATTTCCTTTCTCTGTTTTCTGCTTTGCAAATAGACATTTTCTTATCTTTTTGCTTTGGAAATAGGTAAAAATATGCTATTTATGTCAGCATGCAATGTATCTGCTGTAAAAATAACACATATTAAAAAATGTCTCCACTTTAATTCAGAATACGTTAAGTATTGATAAACTTAACCCACAACGAAGCTCTCTGGGTGCCTTCCTTGAGGATTTTTAAGAGCATAAGGGGTCCTAGGACCAAAACGTTTGAGGACCAGTCCTACCCACAGCCTCTGGACTTTTGCGAGGAGCCTGGGAACGCTATCCGACACCGGAATATTCACTTCCCCACACTCTACTGGGCAGCAATCTAGCTGGAAAGGGCAGGGAAAGGTGCCTTCGTGGTTCTTCTGACGCACGCAGGGCTCCGCCCGAGCTGCCCAGGAACGTGCCCCCAGGCCCGGCTTCCGCACCAGAGGCATGGATGGGACACGGAGCAATTCAGGACCAGCAACCCGGCTGCTGCTGAGCGTGGCGAGCGCCCCCCAGCCGCGCAGAGGCCCAGCTCACCTGTAGACTGGGTGCGGCTGACACACGGGACACACGCTCCCGTCCCTGCTGGCCTCCAGCACAGAGTCGGGGAACCACATGGCCGATCGGCATTCTGGGAAGCCCGTGCAGCTGAGGTAGAACCTGGGGAGGGAGCATAGGGAGCAGGGTCGTGCAGGAGCCGGCAGACTGCGGGAAATACACATTCCTGGGCTGTGGCCTGGCTGGCAAGGAAGCTGTTCTCCGGCTGATTAGAGACGTTCCCTTTACTGGAGGACACGTCCGTGGACACGCAGTCGCTGGTACCGAATGACTGAGAAACACAGGCCCGCATTTATTTCTCATCTCCCTAAGAAGCACAAACTGCTATGGCTGACTCTGCTTTCTCCTCAGAAACAACCAACCCACCGCCCACTCCTGGGCCATGGTAAGGCCCCGGCCCGAGGGCACGGCTTGGGCTCGGCTCGGGCTCCAGGCCATGCGCTCTCAGACGCTCCCTGACTGCTCCACACGACAATCCTGATGGGGACCAGCAGCACCCTCAGTTCACAGTGGGGCAAACAGGCGGGGGGGCAGTCTGGAAACCTGCCCACGGATGCACGTGCAGTGAGCGGGGGCGCTGGGAACAGAACCCTAGCTGTCCAGGGGCGCCTGGGTGGCTCAGTCGGTGAACTGTCTGCCTTTGGCTCCAGTCATGATCCCAGGGTCTTGGGATCGAGCCCCACGTCGGGCTCCCTGCTCAGCGGGGAGTCTGCTTCTCCCTCTGACACTCCCTCTCTCTCGCTTTCTCTCAAATAAATAAAATCTTTAAAAAAAAAACAAAACCCTAGCTGTCTGAGGAGTCTTTACTCCTGACACCTGCACTGTGTTGTTCTCGGCCAACAGTTCTTCCTTCCTTCCTTCCTTCCTTCCTTTTTTTCCCTCCCTCCCTTTCCCTCCCTCCCTTTCCCTCTCTCTCTTTCTTTTTCTTTTTATTTGACAGAGAGAGAGAGAGACAGCCAGTGAGAGGGAACACAAGCAGGGGGGGTGGGAGAGGAAGAAGCAGGCTCTCAGTGGAGCAGGGAGCCCAATGTGGGGCTCAATCCCAGGACCCCGGGATCATGCCCTGAGCCGAAGGCAGACGCTCAACGGCTGAGCCACCCAGACGGCCCTTGGCCAACAGTTCTTTACGGCTTCAGTCACGTAGAGCTGGAGGAGCTGATGGGAACACGATTTACAATGTCCTCTGGGCACGCCTGGGTAGGACCGGACCAGGGGAAAACCAACCAACCAAGCCTTAAACCCCAATTATTCACATAGCAAATCTAGAAACTCAGAAATGGAAACTGTCGGATAGCCTCCGGAGTGGTCAATTCCACAGGATGATCTCCTGACCCCCCCGGGTGACCCGGGAGCACTTGGAGTGCTTGAGTCACCGCAGCTCTCGCTAAGTACTCACAGGGGCGTCCCGCACTGGGCTAAGCCCATCCTGGCACTGGCTCCTGTGTTTGTGGGCAACCCAAGCCCCAGGTCAGGCCCATTAACTCCTGGTTTCTGAGAGCCAGAATGGCCTTCTCTGCGCCCGGGCCAGTGACGGGTCAGTAGTTGGGGAACCCACAGGGGTCAGAAGAATGAAGGGCCGGGAGGACCTGGGATCAAATTCTGTTTTCCTGACCCCCCGGACTGCACTTTGGAGACATTTCACCAAATCCTCACCCTTCCCACGGTAGATACCACTGCCGTAGGCTTATGGAAAAGAAAATTGGGGCGCAGGAGCTAAGTAACCTGCTTTGGGGCAAAAAATGTGTGTGGCAGAAGTGGGATTTGAACTCAGACCCAGCCTGGTCCTCAGCTCCTGCTTCCCCATCATCCTCCACAGTGGGTGGGTGATGTCCTATCCACCAGGGACACAGCGGCGCCATCACCCCCCACCTCCTCTGAATCCCAGAGCGCTTCACGTGTCCAAGGCCAGGTCCCCGTCAGCTACCCTTCTATCTCCGATATCCTAGTCCAAGGGCCGGCAACGGCAGGCCCACCTTTAAATAATGACACAGAAACGAAACGACAGGGCCTTGCAGAGAGTGTCCGGCCAACCCATCAAGTGCCGGGTAAGCAGAAGTACGCTGCAAGTTGGGCACTGACCCGCCATTCTTCTTGGTCTTGAGGACCATGTCCTTGTTGCACTGTGGACACTTCCTGATGGGCTCTGGCATGCTCGGGTAAATGGCTTCTTGCTGGGCCACCTCTGTCCCTTCCCCAAAGTACTGGGCTAACGCCTCGTCCAATCTGGAGAAAGAGCAAAACATTCACAATTTTTTTTTTTTTAAAGATTTTATTTGTTGGGATGCCTCGGTGGCTCAGTCAGTTAAGCGTCTGCCTTCGGCTCTGGTCATGATCCCAGGGTCCTGGGATCGAGCCCCACGTCAGGCTCCCTACTCAGTGGGGAGTCTGCTTCTCCCTCTCCCTCTGCCGCTCCCCCTGCCTGTGCACGCACGCTCTTTCTCTCATATAAATAAATAAAATCTTTATTTTTAAAAAATATTTTATTTGTCAGGGAGAGAGCACATGCATGCTTAAGCAGGGGGTGCGGCAAGCAGAGGGAGAAGCAGACTCCCCGCTGCGCAAGGAGCCTGACACGGGCTTGATCCCGGGACCCTGAGATCATGAGCGGAGCTGAAGGCAGACGCTTAACCGTCTGAGCCGCCCAGGTGCCCCTACAATATTCTAATGTGCCCATAAGGTGAGTGTGACCGGGGACACCTGCTGGCTGCTCACCACGGGCCTGATGCAGAGAACAGAGGCTGACAGGGCTGTGTTGGCCAAGCAGCCTGGCTCCTCCCTGGCTCCCGGCAGCTCCCAGCAGGGATCCAGCTACAAGCAGGTACTTCCGCCTTGTCAACAGCCCCACATCAAACAAAACTGCACACGGTCCCTGCACGCACTCCAGAAGTGTCTGTCTGTCTGGACTGACATTTAAACTAGCTCATCCGTTTCCCTTTTTATTTTTTTTTAAGATTTTATTTTTGGGGGGCGCCTGGGTGGCACAGCGGTTGGGCGTCTGCCTTCGGCTCAGGGCGTGATCCCAGCGTTATGGGATCGAGCCCCACATCAGGCTCCTCCGCTATGAGCCTGCTTCTTCCTCTCCCACTCCCCCTGCTTGTGTTCCCTCTCTCGCTGGCTGTCTCTATCTCTGTCGAATAAATAAATAAAATCTTAAAAAAAAAAAAAAAAAAAAAAGATTTTATTTTTGGGGACACCTGGGTGGCTCAGTGGGTTGAGTGTCCGACTCTTGATTTCGGCTCAGGTCATGATCTCAGGGTCGTGGGATCGAGCCCCACATTGGGCTCCGCCCTCAGTGTGGCATCTGCTCGAGACTCTCCCTCTCCCTCTGTCCCTCCTCCAGCTTGCATGCGTGCTTGTGCATTCTCTCTCTCAAAATAAATAAATAAAATCTTAAAAGATTTTATTTTTAAGTAATCTCTGCACCCAACATGGGGCTTGAACTCATCCCCAAGATCCAGAGTCACCTGCTCTACTGACTAAGCCAGCCAGGTGCCCCGTTCATCCCATTTCTTTCCCAAGTTGGCAGGGGGCAGAAAACGTGTATTTCCCTAACAATATGCACACGTACTGCTTGCTACACAGCCACCTCCAAATACTCCATAGAACAAGAGTGTCACACGGCAGCACCGAATTCACTGATGCAGGATTATGTGCCTATTAACTCGGGACAGGATTAAAATCCAGAAGTGGCCTCTCTAAAGCCAACAGCCTGGAATAACCAGCCCAGGTTTTTCAGCTAATGGTTTCTAGGCTGACAAAGCTCTAGAGAAAGGAACAGAACTCAGGAGGGAACCCTGAAGGGGGAGGAGCTGCATGTGGGCAGTCCTCCCAGGCACGACCCCCCTGCAGAAGGCGAACTGGCCTCGGGGACACTTCAGCACCCGCAGGCACACGTTACGAGGTGCAAGCAGGGACACCACCGGCTTTCTACCGAATCGCCCCCACCCGCTCCCACTGCTCAGGGGAAGGTCACGGCCCAGGAGGCAGAGCTCAATGAGCTCACGCGCAGGCAAGGAGGGTCTGGACTCACTTCTTAGCTTTGGCCACCGCTTCAATGAAAACCTGCTTGTATTTCTGGACTTGCTGCCTTAGAACCACCCACTTGTCCTTCTTGCCTTCACAGATCAGCTTCAGGTCAGCTTCCAGCTCGGCCCGGAGGTCAGGCTTGGACATCTCATAGCCCATGGAGTCATACCCTGCAGGGAGAAGAGCAGCGTTCCGCGCGGCCCCGTGCGACGTCCCCGGGGGCTCCCGCCGCACGGCTCTGCCACCACCCACCTCAAGCTCCTCCTACTTACCTTCCACGAGCCCCATGCCCAGATGCCCGGGGAGAAACCGCTTGTCTGCCGTGAGCCCGACGTACATCCGGGCTTTGATGGTCTCAATGTGCTCCGCGTGAGTGGCGTCGGTCCCTGAAAGCCACTTCTGGTTACTCGGGGTGATGCAGACAATCCCCCCGCTGTCCCACGGGCACCTTCCTCTGCCTGGACTCATTCTCGGTCGGACACCGCCATTTGCATGGGGCCCATGCGGCAACCACAGCTCGCCCTCGCATCCACGTACTCACTACAGCTGTCGACGCCGCTTGGCGACGCCTGCACGTCTTTCTCCCCTGCTCTATGTGGCAGAGCCACGGCTGGAGCCCACATCACGTCCTCTGCATCAGGACAACGTGCTCGGGCTCCACCTTTCTGGTCGCTTCCTCCACCCGACCCATTTCTCACGCTTGTGGCCAAACGGACCTTTGCAAATGGAGCTCCGTCATCAAGGAGATGCAACTCAAAACCACAAAGAAATACCACTTCACACGCACTCGGTGTGAAGCATCACAAAAGCACAGAGAACAAATGTCGGTGAGAATATGGAGAAACCTCAACCCTCACACGGGGCTGGAGCAGCGTAAAACGGGGCGGCCACCGTGGCAGTTGGTCCAGAGGCTCCTCAAAAGATCAACACAGAGCGACCACTGGACCCAGCAATTCTTCTCCTACGTATCTATGCGAGAGAACCGCAAACCCGTCCACGCACAAACCTGTACGCTAACGTGCGCTACACCGTTATCCACGATCGCCCCAAAACGGAAATGACCCGACTGTCCGTCAACTGATGAACCGATAAACTGTGGTCTCTGCACACAACGGGAACAGCACAGGGAACGGAAAGGACGCGAGTGCTGATTTGCGCTACAGTGTGGATGAGCCTTGAGAACATGCGAAGTGAAAGAGACCAGGTACAAAAGGCCACAGGGTTTATCGTTCCACTGTACGAACTGGGTAAAGCAGGCACAATCTACTGAGTCAGAAAGATCAGTGGTTGCCCAGGGCTGGAGGGATGGGAGGGAAGGGGGAATGGGGTGTGACTACTAAGGGGTATGGCGTTTCTTTCTGAGGCGATGAAAACGTTCCAAAATTGATTAAGGTGATAGTTCTACAATCACTGTACTGAGCAACGAACTGTACATATCACGTCAGTGAATTGTACAGGATGTAAATTATGTCTCAATAATGCCGCTAACATTTTTAAGAAATGTAGCTCTCGAAGGGAAGAATGAAAGGGGGGGTGAACGGAAGGGGGAATGAACCATGAGAGACTGTGGACTCTGGGAAACAAACTGAGGGCTTCGGAGGGGAGGGGGGTGGGGGACTGGGAAAGGCCGGTGATGGGTATTAAGGAAGGCATGTATATGGTGTTATATGCAAATAATGAATCATGGAACTTTACATCAAAAACTAAGGATATACTGTATGGTGACTAACATAACATAATAAAAAATTATTAAAAAAAAAGAAATGTAGCTCTCTTCGTTCCTTTCGTCAGAAATCTTAAATGGCTCTCTGCAAGCCACAGGCCAATATCCAAGCCCCTCAGGCCAGCGTGCCAGGCCCTGCCGCAGTTGGGCTCCACTCATCTTTCCAGCCTCACCTTCCGTGACCACCCCATCTGCCCCCGGCCACAGGGCCACGTGCTCTCCTGTCCCTTCGTGCTCCCTCAGACTCTGCCTGTGCCAGACCTGCTTCATTCTCCAGGAATTCCCACTGCAAGGCTTTAAGGCCCCTGTCCGACCCTGCAGAACCCAGCAGGCTGTGTTTATGCGTTGCTTCGATTTGTTTCTCCTGCCAGATGGCCCCTGACGGGAATGGGATGCCTAGGCCTTATTCCTCGCTGCGTCCCCAGGCCTAGACCGAGGTCTAGCTCTTGTGAGGCTCACATTTTTAATGAGTACATCCTGATGGATACACGAACTCTAATTTGACTTAAACCGACAGGGTTTCTGGAGAGCACGACAACGGCCAGTGGACTCCAGGAGGGGCCCTTCTTTCGAAGTCACAGAACTACAAAAGCCACTGGGTAGTAAGGCAGCCGTGCCCCAAGGGGGAACAGCTTGCTTCCGCGACACACCCAGGGAGCTCCACTTCCCCTTCCCTCCACTTCCCTCTCCATCACGCCGCTGCCCTTTTGAACTACGTTTGCCGGAGACGATCCTCAGAGTCGTTATGAAAACGGACAAGGGGGCAGATCAGTCATGAGGGACCCGCCTGTAAACCTGGGGCCATGGGACCTGCTGGGAAAAACGATTCTGGCCCAATTTCTTTTTCAATCTGATTTCAGTTCCTAAACAATTATGGAAAAACACTTTAACAAAAACTCAGAGCACAGCCACCTGTGGCTAGCAGCAGGGTGGCCAACCCGGACTCCACAGGGGCCTGGCATGGAACGAGCGGTGAGCGAAGCCAAGTGCACGCAATGGAGAAGAGACAGCTGTCACCCCAACTCAACCGACTGCTTCCACCTGGGAGGGAAGGCTTGGGCTGCCAGACCTCCCGATGCTTCGCAAGAAGAAGACACAACACTTATGTGGAATCTCTCAAGTTTGAAATGTTGGTACCTTATTCAAAATAAAAACAAACCCCTGTGTGGGCCAAAAAAACTGAGTCCACAGACAGGACCTGGCCAGGCTGCTCCCAGTCCAGACCCCCGAGTCGTGGGACACACTGATGTCCTAATCCGGCTGGTGTGGGGCAGAGGTTAAGAGTGTAAGAGTGGACTTACGCAGATCCAGGTTTTAATAACTCGCACGACAGGGCACCTGGGTGGCTCAGTCGGTTGAGCATCCGACTCTTGATTTTGGCTCAGGTCATGATCTCAGGGTCATGGGATAGAGCCCTGCGTCGGGCTCCACATTGAGTGGAGTCTGCTTGGGATTCTCTCCCTCTGTCCCCCGCCCCACCCCCCACTCTCTCTAAAATAAATAAATCTTAAAAAAAAAAACCCACCAAAAAACCCACAAAAAACCTTGCACACCTCGTGGCCTTAGGCAAGTTCTGAACTTTTCTAAGCCTCCCTTCAGCTATAAAGGGGGTCAAGAAGAGGACACCCACGGCAGAGCTGTCCTGAAGACCAGAAGAGGTAGAGAGCTGCTGGTTACCATGACGACCGGCTACTGACCAATGCCGTGCTTCTCCATGAGGGCGATGAGGTCGGCTTCGGTGAGCAGCTGGGGTGGGCTGGTCTCCCCGTCCAACATCTCCACAGTGCTGGGCTGGAAGCAGGCGCCTTGCTCGTACACAGGGAGGGTCTACAGGGAGCAGCAGAAGCGTCAGTCTGAGCACTCCGCACGGCACTGAGGCAAAAGACAACTGCCATTTCAAAGAGCGTGGCCCTGTTCCAACGGACCGCATGAGGGTTGGGAACCCGACCGTCTTCCCCTCTCCCCGAGGCCCACGGGGGACGTGAACTCTGACCTCTGACTGGGCCTGTGCTTTATTACCTTGTCACTCCAGTGGTCATACGGGTACACGTCCAGATAGTTCCGGGCCAAAATCATGAGGCCGTGGGCCACGAAGCGTTCCTGAGCGATGTCGATCTCCACGGTGGTCTCCTGCCCCTGAGCATCCTGGGAGCAGCAAGCCAGGAAATGCCGCACGATGAACTCATACAGCCGCTGCTCATCTCCCTGGGAAGACAAGGGAAGAGTCTGCAACTCCCTCAGAATATTACCGTCCGGGGACCGCAGCCTCACCAATAGTCTGACCTGGTGTAGACCACCTTCCAGCCTCGAGTTCTGCACAGAACAGGGCACGCAGCTCCTGTAGCTTCCACACCTGCATGCAACACCGGGCCAACCTGCCCGATGTTTCCTTTTTTTTTTTTTAAAGATTTAATTTATTTATGTGACAGAGAGACAGCCAGTGAGAGAGGGAACACAGCAAGGTAGTGAGAGAGGAAGAAGCAGGCTCCCAGCGGAGGAGCCCGATGTGGGACTCGATCCCGGAACACCGGGATCACACCCTGAGCCGAAGGCAGACGCTTTAACGACTGCGCTACCCAGGCGCCCCTCCTTTCTTTTTTTTTTTTTTAAAGATTTTATTTATTTATGTGACAGAGAGACAGCCAGCGAGAGAGGGAACACAGCAGGGGAGTGGGAGAGGAAGAAGCAGGCTCCCAGCGGAGGAGCCCGATGTGGGGCTCGATCCCAGAACGCCGGGATCACGCCCTGAGCCAAAGGCAGACGCTTAACGACTGCGCTACCCAGGCGCCCCTGCCCAATGTTTTCTGACGTAAACCCAACCGAAGGAGAAAACGAGGTAAAAGCGTAATAGCTAACACGAGACCCCTTGTATATAAGACACAGGAAAGTGGTAGCCGGCAGCCCAGCCTCCCAGGGTTTGTGGTGATTTTCTACCAAGTAAGTAATCAAGGACCTAGTGAGGCTCCATCTGTTAGAAGCCCCCAAGACACTCAAACTCACAGCCAGTAATTCTCCTTCTAGAAGGGATCCCAAGGAAACCGTGGGAGGCCCACAGAAACACTGACACAAACATTCGCTGTCATCACGTCTCAAAAAGTTGGATGCAATTTATTCTCAAAAAACAGATTTGGCAAAATAAATTATGGTACGTCTATGCCATCATTAAGTGTCGTACTTAAAAATATTTCAGCGTATGGGGAAATGGCGAATGTCTGTTCCTTATAATCTTTAGAATTTCCTAAATTGTCTAAAATGAACCCATTATCACATTTAAAGCCGGAGAAGAACAGTATGTATTAATAAAAGAAGGAAACAAAGACCAGATGGGACGCAGCTTTGCAATAAGCCTGCATCTGTCAAACAAGCCCAACCAGCTCGGCCTCACGGAGCACATCCCCGCGCCGAGGAAGGGTGACAGCAGGTGAGACGCCTGAGCTTTCAGGGCTGCCTCAAAGCCCTGCCGCCACTGGACCGCGACAGGACTCCAGCGTCACAGTCACCGCATCAGGACGGCAATGGAACCCAGTCCAGTCTGGGGAGGCCAGGGGCAGATGCCTCGAGTTAACGAGGGGCCAAGAAGACCAAGTGGTTCTGTGGGGGCCCCATGGGGGGCTGTGCCCAGCCGAGTGTGGAGGGTCTGACAGAGTGGGAAGTGGGCTGAACAGAGTAGAGCCCCCCTGGGCAGGGGTGGGGGCTCATGGAAGCCACGCGAGACGGTGAAGCATCTCTTTGCTACAATGGAAGAGCTATTTCAAAATCACTTAGTTCCTAAAGTAAGAGCCTGCAGAGTATATTCAAGTGCTACTGACCCCTCGCTTCCCCCGGGTTCCAGGAGGCAGGAGGCAGGGAAACCGACCTGCAAGCTGCCGGTGTATTTGGTGGGGTGGATGGGAGGGTGGGCTTGGTCAGACTTGTTCCCATTGCGTGGAGTGGGGCCACCCCGCTCTAGAATACTCTGGGCGAAGGCCCCCCAGCGCGGATCCTGGGTCTGCTGCTCCACCAGCATGGTCAGGTTCAAGTCTTTGGGGAAAATGTTTGTTTCAGTGCGAGGATAGCTGATGTACCTAGAACAAAGGCAAGCAAATAGAAAAAGAAATTGCTATAATTGCTCTAGAAACAACTGGATTCGATTGGAAACACCTGGAGACACCTGCCACACCCCACCTGCCCTAGCCAGCTCAACTGAGGGCAACTGAAGGAAGGTTCTCACACGGGACCCACAGCGGGGTGAGCAACAGCAGGTTCGCTTGCTGAGACACTCCGAGAAGCCAGAGAGTATGTGCGACGGGCAGCGCGGGGCAGGACACACTCCTGCTCGGCCTGCCAGCAGCTATGTGGCCGGGGACACAGGCTGGCCCGATCCATCGTCACTCTGCCAGTGACCCCCATGGCCTTGACAGAGGCAACAGAGCATGCTTCTATGACTTTGCTTCTAGCACAGAAAGAATAATGCCGGTGCGCCTGGGTGGCTCGGTTGGTTAAGCATCTGCCTTTGGCTCAGGTCGTGATCTCAGGGTCTGAAGTCGGGCTCCCTGCTCAGCAGGGAGTCTGCTTCTCCCTCTGTCCCTCCGCTTGTGTGCACTCACTCTCTCTCTCAAATAAATAAATAAAATCTTAAAAAAAAAAAATCAAAAAAAAAAAAAAAAAGAAAAGAATGCTGCCTGATAAACCATAATGTAGACCCTCCATGTAACATTTTTTATTGGCCACTTAAACGGAATTAATGAGATCATTTACATGTCATACAAGTCTTCAAAATAGTTTACACTTAGAGCATGTCCCAATCAGCGCGACTCAAATTTCAAGTGCTCAATAGTCCCCTGTGGCGAGTGGCCGTCACACTGGTTAACGTGGACTACGCGGTCCCTGGATGGCACGAGGGCGCTCACAACCCGAGATGGGATGGTTTACGATGGCAAATGACTCCCAAAGGTGCTGTGTGCCACCTGCCAAGGCCCTGGGGACAGCTGCTGAGAGCTCAACAGTGGGATGTGAGTTCACTCTATGGGCTCTTACTTTAGGAAGGGATTTTGAAATGCCTTTTCCATGTCAAAAAAGTCAGTGTCAAATTCTTCTACTTCAGAGGTCAGGTGATAACTAGACAGTCTGCATTTTCCCATAAGCTCTAAAATGTTTACCCTGGGGCCCCTGGCTGGCTCACTGGATGGAGTGTGTGATTCCTGATTTCGGGGTTGTGAGTTCGAGTCCCATGTTGAGTGTAGAGATTCCTTAAAAATAAAATCCTTTTTGAAAAATAAAATAAAATGGGATGCCTGTTGGCTCAGTCGGTCAAGCATCTGACTTTTGATTTCGGCTCAGATCATCGTCTCAGGGGTGTGAGATCGAGTCCCATGTTGGGCTCCATGCCGGGTGTGGAGCCTGCTTAAGATTCTCTCTCTCCCTCTGCCCCCACTTTCTAAAACTAAATAAAATAAAATAAATAAATAAAAAATAAAATAAAATAAAAATAAAATAAAATAAAATAATTTCACCCTGATAAAGACACACTGAATTCTACTCCCAAATGTGGAATATTTACCCTTGGGTGTAGAGCTTTTCGGCAATCCTCATGGTTTCTTTCGCATTTATTCTCAACTTTCGAGAAGCCAGCTTCTCAAGCTCCTGTAAATGTGTCATAGGCAAGTTAGGGTGTAGTGCGGGAGTCACAGGGCACAACACGGCCGCACAACTCATCTTCACAAATGTCTGGCCCCTGGCACTCCAGCTGCTGTCACACAGAAGGGGAAA
Source organism: Ursus maritimus (assembly GCF_017311325.1). Classification (NCBI taxonomy): domain Eukaryota; kingdom Metazoa; phylum Chordata; class Mammalia; order Carnivora; family Ursidae; genus Ursus; species Ursus maritimus. The sequence continues at coordinate 68,864,424 of NW_024423786.1, read as the reverse complement.
GACTGTGCTGAGGGAAGCTTTCTCAGCCTGCCGGGCAGCGATGGGGCCGATCCGACGGGCAGAAGCAAGAATCACCCGAGGAGCCAACAGATTCCCGGGCCCTGAGCACTGGGGATTCTGACAGAAGAGGGCTGGGAGAGAGGCCAGGAATCTGCATTTTTCAACAAGCCAGCTAATACACAGAATCCAATACAGGCAGTCTGGGAACCACGCTTTGGGAATACCACCCGGGCCCTAGCAACTTCTCTAGGACGATGAATACCAGTCTTCAAGAGCTCCTGGGAGATAATCGGTTGTCCTTCCCCTTGGTGACATTCCACCAATGCTGCTGGCTGTGTGTCAAAGCGTATTTAACCGGGGAGGAATAACACACTTACATCTGTTACAGGAAATCAATCCATAACTCTTCCCTTGTCAGTCGGAGCACACACACACCATGCCACACCGCAGATAAAGAACACACTGCCCACCGGTCCCTGCATGCTTCTCTCAGCCTGCTTGCTCTGTACGTTCAGTCTCCAGAGGGAATCCCCACAGAAGCTGTACCCTGCATTTTCCTGCAAAGTGGCCACTAGGAAGGGGCACCCCCCCCCAAGATAGTTAACTCCAAGTTATGTCCAACGGGGCTGGCTCTTCCTGGGTCTAAAAATCTGAAAAACTCTGTTCCCTTTAAGGTAGGCTCTTAATGCAGATCTTTAAAAATGACGTTTACATAGACTATACGGAAACATTAAAAACAATGCTTGGGTGGGAAAGCCAAGGTACCCGCTGTAACAACGTAAAATACACACATGTGAAAAAAAGAGGCAGACACTCAGATTATATCCGAGACTGCGAGAGGCTGGCAAGGTGAGGCGGGCCGTGTCTTCCTCTTTTTGTTCCCCAAACCCCACACAAAGCAGCTATACTGCCTTTATTAACTTAAAAAACCACCCAGCATTAGAAGACTAAGCAGGCCCTGTTTTGGGGTTTCTGTTCTTCCCACCACTTTCCTGCGTGGCCCCGTGAAGGGTGATGCTTCCTGCCACTGGGCCACTGCCTGCTGCAGAAGCCGGGTCCCAACCACGGGAGGTCAGAGCTCTGAGCACCTGGCGCACTCTTCTAGAACATACCACAGTGTCCAATGCTTGAGGCCTCCACTTGCTCTTTGCCTTAGACCTGACCTCCACCACGGTTGCCCTGGGATCCTAGAAAGCCAGAAAAAGCAGAGGCCGTATTAACCTGTTGGTGTACCTTGTCCAGCTTTCCCGCGGCAGCCTCAGCTCACCGTTCTGGATGACACCACCAGCAGAGGTCCCTGCCCTGGCCGTGAGAGGACCTCGGGGAACGTCGGCTTGTAGCCCATGGTGTGGTGGAGACATCACCACCTTCCCGCTCAAACCAAGGCTTTGAGGGGCAACTTCACGAGCTCTCCTAAGCATCTCCTAAGAACTGTTTCCTATCTATACACACAGTGTGGATTTTTTTAAAAATTCAGGATAATACTAAATTAGAAATAGGAGAAATCACACACTACAAACCGGAAAACTCAATCTTAAGACTGACTTCACACTTTTTTTTTGGGGGGGGGAGAAAGAGCAGAGGGGGACAGGGAGAATCTTAAGCAGGCTCCATGCCCAGCATGGATCCTGACATGGGACTTGATCTCACAACCTCAAGATCATGACCTGAACTGAAACGAAGAGTCAGACCCTTAACTGACTGAGACACTCAGGCACGCCCCCTCCCCCAACTTCACACTTGTTTTAAGATTTTATTTACCTACTTATTTATTTGAGGAGGAGCACTGGGGGAGGGAGAGGGACAAGCAGACTCCACGCTTAGTGTGGAGCCCGACACGGGGCTCGATCTCACAACCTTGAGATTATGACCTGAGCCGAAATCAAGAGTCAGTCTCCCAACCAACTGAGCCACCCAGGCACCCTGCCCAACTTCATGCTTTTCAGAGACTACAAATGAACAAAGAACTCAGCCTAACTGAATTGATGATGAGGACATTTGTATTTCAAAATCCACATTTCTCTCTGCAAACGGCATGGGCTCCAGGGGCTCTTTACAAGGAGCTCAAAGTATACAACCTGCTAGATTTTCCTGCACCACATCCCAGTAAAGTAGAAATAGGACAGCTCTCTTTTACTGAACAGATAAACATGCAGTGTCACAGACACGCTGGGTGGCCGCCAGACCGCTAGGGTCAAAGGGTGGAGAGAGGGACTCCTGGGAGGCAGTGTGGTCTGCAGAGGGGGCTGGAGAGTCAGATACACTGGGGTCCAGTCGTGCTCTGCTCCTTATCAGCCTACAGCGTCTGTGCACAAGTTACTTACCCCCCTCCCGCCTCACCTGTGAGGTGGGGACAGTGTCACCAGCCTCAAAGGCACCATGAGGACTGAACAGTATTACGTAACATACGGCGTGTATGGCACTGTAACAGGTGCTCACAAGTTACCATCCCCCTTACCAAATCGATAATAAGCCTGCCGGGGGGCTATGGCCAGGGGCACACGTGACTCATCGAAGGAGAGATCTCTGAGCTTTCCTGAGGCACCACTGAGCGCAGCCGCCACGTTAACGCTGGCAACTATGCGCTGGTTGAAAAGCAGCAGCACCACAATGCAGACGGTCGGTCCGAGGGTCGGAGGTCGGTCCGAGGGTCGGAACTTGGCCGCTGGCTGGCCTGTGGCCCTCTGACGTGCTGTATGCTCTCCTGACCCACGCTGCTGCCTCCTGCTAATCACCCTGGCTTCACTCAGAGGTCACCGTGAGAGGCCTTCCACGACCACCACACCTAGAACAGTCCCGTCCCTGCTTCCGGTCTCTATTCCTTTATCCTCTTACTTCCTGGCATCAGTCCCCGTATGAAATTCACTTGGTCATTTGTGACTTTCTTCTCTCTAGAGCTCCTCATGTGACCAGTGGAAGAGGGAGCTGGACCAGATGCTGTGCAAAATCCTTCCAGCTTTAGGACTCTACTGTTCTAGAATGGTCTAAAGGATCCCGAGTTATCTCTGGTGACAGCATTCTGCTGCAGGGAGAGATTGCAGCTATCCAGTTCTTACAATTTCTGACTTTATCTAAAAGGTCTACAGATCCTTTACTTTCACATTATTTACCGTTGTTTTCATGGAGTTCCGGTCTTACTGGTTCCCCAAAAATGATATCCTGAGATGCAAGCTGAAAGCTACATTTCAACAGGAAAATGAAGCAGGACCACCTCCGCTAACAGAGAAGGACTGGCCTGGGAACTTGCAGAATGGTCTTCCCAGATCATTAAAATTCTAAATAATTTCTTACCTCCATGCACAGCTGGTAGAGGACAAGACAAGCCGTGTGGTTAAAGAGACGATGCCTTTTCCAGTTGAATTCTACGACTCCATCTTTGTGGTCATGAGTTACTGTATTGGGGACAAACGGGAAGGCCATGACTCATAGAGGCCATTGGACAGGACGGAGAGGAGAAAGTACATTGCAGTGAAAATCCAAAGGAATACGAAACATTGCTTGGGGAATATTTTGGGTGCCTAAGGAAACTGAGTGGATTCTGAACCTCGTAACGGGGTGGGAGGAAGGACAGCAACGCTGAAAAACTCACACACTTAAATTCTGCCATTTATGCTCCCGGTTCTTCCCGGGCCCTTGGGCCCCACACCATATACAACTCCCCCAGCCTTACCTTTAATTTTGTGGAAGATTTCTGGCACAAAAGCCTGAATGGCTTTGAACCTCTCCACCACGAACCCCAGGGTCGGGAACTGGCAGCTGCCGTAACTGATGAGCTGCTCTGCCAGGACCTCGGGAAAAATCCTCTGAAGCCTCAGGGTTTGGAACCTAGTGAAGGCAGCTCCTAGAAAGTGAGGAAGGAAGGAGAAAATGGAGGGCCGTAAGATCAAAGCTAGCTGCATGTACTTACACGCAAACCCCATTCTCCCCAACACCCAGTGTGCCACGTGGACACCCGAAGGAGTTGGCTGGCGGCTCACCGATCCTCAGGTCCAGCTCCTGCCTCACGTCCACGGCGTCGCTCACTCTCTGATCAGGCTCGGTCAGGTTTTCACAGGCCGCCCGGACGGCTCGGGGCGTGATCTCAGAGAAACGGGCTCTCAGCACCGGCAGACTGGGCTTCACTGGGGAAGAGTCACCAAGGGCAAAGTCAAATCACTTTGCCGTCCCAGCATAAAGGGCTCGTTTTTCTTAAACCACCTTGAATGGAACGTAAACCATCCCGAGACGCTGGGAGGCACCCAATTTTCTGATGAGGTTAAATTAACAGCACGCTAGCCACCTAGGAAGAAACCTTCACTATAGCTGCTAAACTTAGTGTTGTCAGAAATAACAGTGGTGTGAATTTGAGTGATTCAAGAGAATTTCGGCTATTCTCTTGGTGAGCCTCCCAAGATCCTAACCTCACTTGCTCTCTTAGACTTTACGGAAAATGAAAACATTGTCAATTAAAAGGTCCTACGGGGATATTTCATGTCCTGGCACGGAAATAACACAGGACACCTATGCTGTCCTTGGAAGTTAATGTACTTAAATTCCCAGGAGTCATTACAGCTTTCCACACAAACACAGTTCGGGAAAACAGACACCGTCTTCTCTGAAGCCTGAGAATGGGCTTTGTGTCACTTCCTCTATGTTACCTGAAATCATCAGCTCCGTTCGAGCCATTTGAAGTCATTCCACAAGTATGTATTAACATCCAGGCATTGTACAAAGAATACAGCAGACAAACACAACATTCCAGAATTATTGTTCGTACTGTACATATGGTATACATGTTCCCTTACAAATATTCGATATATAACTTAAAGAAATAGGATGTATAAAGTCCCTGCTCTAACATGTGACAAGCCCTAGGACACATGGTCTGTGCTACTGGTTAACTCATTTAGTCCTTACGCAGCCCTGGCAACTGTGTCAGACTGGCTTGACTTTCCAGAAAGCTCAGGCTCCTGAGGGTTTAGTAACTTGCTGCAGGACACACAGCTGGGGAGAACTGATGGATCCAGGGGAGAGACTCTCTGGGGAGGAACTCAGCCATGGCCCATTGGCACAGGGGAACCATCTACTTCTGTGGTCCCAAACTACAGAAACTCAGAAGCCACAGCACTTACCAGCCCTGCATACGTGGATAATTTCAAACCCGATATTTTCACCTTCTCGATCACAGTCGGTCCAGATCACCAGGGCCTGGCACTGCCGAGTCTCTCGTTCCAGAGTTTTCTGAAATTCCCAACGAGGAAGGACCAGTGAGAGCACAATTTCAATCACTTGACACCTCTAGCTAAAGAGATTTGACTGAAGATTAGTGATGTTCTTGGAATAGGGCAACTTGGTGAGAAGGAGAGATCTGGGAAACTGCTCTTAACCATCTCTAAGGATGCCAAGGCCACTAGTACAATTCTCCAGCTTAGAATCACAAACCTGTAAGTGAGCTTCTAGAAGCCTGAGGGTTTAATACAACTATCCTAGTCTGATGAAACCTAAAACTCAGTTCTTTTTTTTTTTTTTTTTAAAGATTTTATTTATTTATTCGACAGAGATAGAGACAGCCAGCGAGAGAGGGAACACAAGCAGGGGGAGTGGGAGAGGAAGAAGCAGGCTCATAGCGGAGGAGCCCGTTGCGGGGCTTGATCCCATAACGCTGGGATCACGCCCTGAGCCGAAGGCAGACGCCCAACCGCTGTGCCACCCAGGAGCCCCTAAAACTCAGTTCTAACACATACTTGTAACTCTCATGGCTCTAACAATGTCCTGGTAAAAAAAAAAAAAAAAAAAATCCCTAAATTGAGTTTTACCCCAAGAAGGCTTCCCAGTTAGGAGTGAACTAATTATAGGTGCCCTGACTGCTTGAGAATTCATAACTTGCTGTCTAATGACCCTTTACACTTTGTTGTCGCTCCATGCTAATTAGGGCTGGAGTCTAGGATTAATAATTTAACAATATTATTCCTAAGATTTAAACAACCACTACTTACAAAAACGCTTACTTTAGTTCCTTGGCTACTTAGTTTAAATGGCCACATTTATATGATGAGTGGGAGTAATTTTTAAAATCATGGTACTGGGATGCCTGGGTGGCTCAGTCGGTTGAGCGTCCGACTGACTCTTGGTTTCAGCTCAGGTCATGATCTCAGGGTTATGGGATCGAGCCCCAAGCTGGGCTCCATGCTCAGCGTGGAGTCTGCTTGGGATTCTCTCTCTTCCTCTACCTCTGCCCCTCCCTGCACTCACACTCTCTCTCATTTTAAAATAAATAAAACCTTTAAAAAGTATGTTAAAAAATAAAATCATGGTACTAAGTGTGGTGGGAAACTTGATCTCTAAATTCTAATGCATTCAGAATGCAGGAATCACAGTTCGATTATTTTGTACTTGGGAGTTGTTCAACTCCGGTGCCACACGTCTTCCAAAACATCCTACCTTGATGTCTACAAAATTCTCCGGGCAGTACTTTTCAATTTCTGCTTCAAAGAGAACAAGGGGATTGCAGCTGTGCCTAGAAAAAAAATGAAAACACAACACACCCAACCTCAGCCACAGGATGAAAAGTCCCCCATTTTAATGAGAAAAAAATTGTTCCAGTGTGCTCACGGATGGATCCCCAACAGAAAAAGTTCCACGTGAAAACACCAGAGGGTTCAAAGCAAGGCTACGACCCTCCGCACAAACAGGAGTGACTAAGAAGAAATTCTGGAACTCTTTCACGCATGTCTGCAACAGGATAGATGTAATCCAATGACCACGTGAAACAGGTCTGGCTATTTTAAGGGAAACATGCTTCAAAGTGGTGGTTTACTCTAAACGTAAGGCAAAAATTCACAAGGGTTCAGTTGATCTTTGGTTATCGCTGTGGTCTCCATGGTTTTCGTCTCCTCAAAATTCACCTGTTGGAATCCTCACACCAGTGTGATGGTGTTAGAAGGTGGGGACTCTCACAGGTGATTATGTCACAAGGGTGGTAGCATCTCATGAATGGGATTAGGGGTCTTATAAAAGAGGCCTCACAGAGCTCCCTAGGTCCTGCCACCAGGAGAGGACACAGGGAGAGGTGGGCACAGTGCAATGGGGAAGAGGGCCCTTCACCTGACCGTGCTGGTACCCTGATCTCCTCCTTCCAGCAGCCAGAACTGGGAGAAATAAATTCTGGTCGACTACGAGCCCCTCGAGTTGATGACATTTTGTTACCGCAGTCCAAACGGACTAAGACAGTCACCTGAGTGTTGTAAGCTCCAGGATAAGATCGACATGCCTCGAAATGCCTGCAGTATTTCACAACTTACTGTAACACTCAGAACGTTCTTCTCCCCAGGAAGTGTACTGACCATTTGCGAAACTGCATCTGGAAATCATGAGCCAGCAAATGTCCAGAGACTGAAGTCATTATCATGGTAACGTTCTGAAGGATAACAAAATTGGAGTTAGTCTTTTAGCAATTACATTTTGCCAGATAATCCAAATAAAAGGGAGAAACTTCTATTAAAGGAAAAAAAGGGGTTGCCAGGGGCTTGGGGGGAGGTGGGGAGGATTGAATAGATGGAACACGGAGGACTTTAAGGCAGTGGGACTACTCTGCATGGAATTACAATGACGGATACATGTTACACTTTTGCCCAAACCTACAGAACGTACAACACCAAGAGGTAACCCTGATGTAAACTACGGACTTGGTTGCCTGTGATGTGTCAGTGTAGGTTCGAACGTACAAATATACCACCCCGTGAGTGATGCTGACCTTGGGGAGGCAGTGGTACATCTGGGGGGGGCAGGGGTGCTATAGGAAATCTATTGCCCTCTCAGTGCTGCTCTCAAAACCTAAAATGGTTCTTAAAAAAACAAAGTCTATAAAAAACCAAACCCGAACCTAGTTAGATGAGGAAGAAATGAACATAAATATGTCTCTTGGACGCCAAATGCCATAGTAAGACAATCACCATTCTGATTCTAGCAGCGCAATGACTTTGATAGGATCTAAAGTTTCCTGAAACTCTTGCGTATGAGCTTCTTTCTTATTATAAAGAGATGGGCCTGCATTTAATTAAAAAGTGATTTCCTTATAAATTATAAAAGGTCGCCTGTCATCAGGGATCTTTAGGTCTTAACAATCGGTATTCTGAAAAGATTGTGATTTATTCTACAGTGGCCAGGCTCATTCTTCTTGATCGAATAACTCAAGATACGAGCAATTTGGGGACGACCTGTAGTAAACAGCTGCTCCTTCTATAGCCATATCGAAAAACTCCAGGAATATACCCCAAAATGGCACACGGATCTAAAAGCCACCTACCTGGCCGTAGAGATGATAGTCAAACTCATAGATCTTGTTGAATTTGGAAAATCCTTCCCTCTAGAAGAAAACAAAAATATAACAGATCGATTATTTGGACAACAAATGATTCCTCAGCCTAAGGATGAAGCAGAATGCTGGTAAGTGCTAATATGGAAAAGTATTTCCTAAAGACAAAGAATTGGCTACGTTACTAAGACCATTTATCACATCGATCCTCGAAACAGTTACAAGCACACGATTGGTAGAGTCCGTGGAGTTTTTACGCTGGAAGGTAACCTTGAGGCCAGCTAATATAATATCTTCTCATAAATGAGAATGGATGCGTCCAAGGTCATATCACAAATTAAAGGCAGAAGAAGGATCAGGACATAATTCTCTTGACAATTTTCTCCCTCTTCCCCATATACTTCTACTACTTTCTGGCTGTCCAATTGCACCTGTCAACTGTGAGCACAGGCAAGTCGTTCACTTTTCCGAACATCAATTTATTTTTGAGTATGGTTACCTCTAAGTTCTCCTCTGGCTCTAAAGTCCAGTAACGCTATGAGCCCCAGTCAGAACTGGAATCCAGTCTATAAAGCAATTCTTCAGTTTGCAATCATGGATGGACAAGACCCTCTCTGAGCAGATACCACCTTCCTCCACAGGGACATTAAAAGTAGTCACACATGTGAGTTTTGCACCAACACTACACAGAAGACAAAAAAATGGCCAACGGGGAAGTGGAGAAATGTTCGAGGGCCAAGAAGGGTCAGTGTCGAGAAGATTCTTCCTCTTTCTTACAAAGACAATTTTTTTTTTAAGATTTTATTTATTTATTTGACAGAGATAGAGACAGCCAGCGAAAGAGGGAACACAAGCAGGGGGAGTGGGAGAGGAAGAAGCAGGCTCCCAGTGAGGAGCCCGATGCGGGCTCGATCCCACAACGCCAGGATCACACCCTGAGCCGAAGGCAGACGCTTAACGACTGAGCCACCCAGGCGCCCCACAAAGACAATTTTTCTGAGCGGAATAATAAATGAGGTTCTCTTTGAGGCATAATGACAATTTTTTTTCAAAAGATTTTATTTATTTATTTGAGAGAGAGAGAACACATGAGCAGGGGAAGGGGCACAGGGAGAGAGAGAGAGAATCCTCAAGCAGACTCCCTGCTGAGTGCAGAGCCAGACACGGAGCTCGATCCCAGGACCCCGAGATCACCACCCGAGCAGAAGGCAGACGCCCAACCAACTAAGCCACCCAGGAGCCCCCATGATGACAAATTTTAAGAGGGAATTTATTTTAGTATCTGATACTTAAGAGTTCACTGGTTGCCAATGTTGCCGAGAAAAGAAATTCCCCTTTACAAACTCCAATCGCTAGTTAAGCCCTTTTAGTAATAGGGAATAGAAACTGTCTAATAGGGGCGCCTGAGTGGCTCAGTCGTTAAGTGTCTGCCTTCGGCTCAGGGCGTGATCCCGGCGTTATGGGATCGAGCCCCACATCAGGCTCCTCCGCTGTGAGTCTGCTTCTTCCTCTCCCACTCCCCCTGCTTGTGTTCCCTCTCCCGCTGGCTGTCTCTATCTCTGTCAAATAAATAAATAAAATCTTAAAAAAAAAAAAAAAAAAAGAAACTGTCTAATAAGTAATTTTGGACTTTTTTAAGAGAAGCAGTGCCAGCAACTTTTTTCCCCCCCCAAGAAAATGGTTTCTGACTTTTTAAGAAAGCTCTGAAGCCTTCCCAAACACACACTAGTATGATATATAACAAGGCTGAAGTCAGCTGACTCAGCCTCTCCCCAGCCCAGCCCCAAGTGACTCCTGAGGTGCATATCCACTGTCCCTTGGGTCTCTTGGGAACACAGTCTGAAAACCTCTGTTCTAAATATACCTTTCAAGGTAAGTAACTGGTCTGATAACATGCGTGTGACCCCAAAACAGGGCTCTTCCAGGCGGTCTCCTCTCCCAGTGGTAGACTCAAGGAAGTGAAATGTTTTTCCTTACATTTCAAACTTGTGCCCTGTAATTCCCATCTGAGGGCGGCACACAATTATGTGTGGTTCCCCATTTGGGGGAGGTGCTCAGGGAAAGTGGAGGCTCCCAAATCACAGTAGTTCTGGAGTCCGGAGAAAGAAAGAAAAAAACCCAACCACCTGGTAGACCAAGAACGTTGCTTTTGTGATCTCTTTTGCAGTGTTGTCCACTCTACTAAAAAAAAAAAAAAACACAAATTCCTTCTCTAAGCACTCTGTAGGAACTGTCACATCACTGTCACTGAATGTACAGCAGGATTCATTAAGATTTATCTTTCTGAATATAAAAAATAAAATCATGAAAAAATTGCACACACATAGAAGATTGTAGTTTTCAGTGTGCTTTTGAATGCTATTGTAAATGGAACTGTTTCTTTAATTTTCTTTCTGGATTCTTCCTTAATTTTCTTTCTGGATTCTTCCTTAATTTTCTTTCTGGATTCTTCCTTAATTTTCTTTCTGAATTTTTCCTTAATTTTCTTTCTGGATTTTTCCTTAATTTTCTTTCTGGATTTTTCATTGCTACTAATTTGTGTGCACTGATCTTGTATCCTGCAACCTTGCCCAATTTATCAGCACTAATGGTCTTTTGTGGATTATTTGGGATTTCTATTCTATAAGATCATGTTGTTTGCAAATAGACATATTTTTAATTCTTCTTTCCAATTTAGATTTCTTTTTCTTGCCTAATTGCTTTAGCTAGAACTTCTAGTAATTTTGGATAGCGATGGTGAAAACAGGCAATCTTGGTTCGTTCCTGAGCTCAGAGGAAAAGCTTTCAGTCTTTCACCCTCCAGTTAAAGTTAGTAATGGCCTTTTCAAAATGCCTTTTATCATGAAGGGGATTAAATTTTTATCAAATGTGTTTTCTGCACCAGCTGAGATAAACAATGTAGGTTTTAAGTGGGGGATTACTGGGTCATATCTGTGTTCTATAAAGTCACTTTGGCAAAGGAGAATTTCAAGAGTGAAAGGCTAGGGAGAAAGCTACCGGAGTTTTCCACGTGAGGGGTCAGAGGCCTGAACTCTACAGCACATCATCAGCTCTTGCTCCCACTATCCACGAGCTAGAAATGGAGGTCTAAGGACCTTGGGATCTTTCAAGAAAAAAGGGCAGGGAACTTCTGCCCCATACTCTTAGAAATGGCCTCCAGAAAACCTTTTCATGATCCACTTTAATTTGACAGATTTTCCTGAACAGTCCTTGCTGCCTCTGTGCCCACTTTTATACAAAATCTTTTACCTTACCCTTCCTTTGCACCTCCAGTGTGTCTAAGACCCATTCTCATCCATTACTTTTTTTTTTTTTTAAAGATTTTATTTATTTATTTGACAGAGATAGAGACAGCCAGCGAGAGAGGGAACACAAGCAGGGGGAGTGGGAGAGGAAGAAGCAGGCTCATAGCGGAGGAGCCTGACGTGGGGCTCGATCCCTTCACGCCGGGATCACACCCTGAGCCGAAGGCAGACGCTTAACCGCTGTGCCACCCAGGCGCCCCCATTCTCATCCATTACTTGCCTGTTTCTTGGAATTTGTACTAGTAGGAATAGGGCTGATGTTCGCTCTAGTCCCAAACCCTAGGCAGTACTGCCCCATCAATATGCGTTTACAGACTGCAAAGTCAGTGGGGCTGCAGAACACAGGGGATGCAAGAGAGCTGGGGAGAGCTAGTTAGCTGGCAATGCTCAGACAGGGCTTGACTGCCAAGTTAAAGGGCTTTGGTCTGTGGTTCCCAAAAACTGAGCTTTCGAATCACAGGGACTAATGTTAAAATTCAGACTTCTCTGATCTCACGCCAGACCTAGAGAATAGCCGGTGCCCCAGCTGGTTCCGATTATCAGACAAGTTTGGGAACCGCTGTAGTGGACGAGGAGAAACCAAGGTTTTCAAGAAGTACACGGGTGGAGCGTCTTAACTATACTTTTGCATGCCTGTCATTCGGAAAAGACAGGAAGCCAATGCAATGACCCAGAAGCGAGGGACGTGGCCTCCGTGTCTATTCCCGGAGCCCGCCTCGCCTTCCCGCTGGGTGATCGGGACCGCTCCCTCACCCACACAGCTGATCGGAAAGACGCCTCCTTACCCGCCTCATGCGACCGTTGGACAGCAGGTCGGCGATCCCCTTGGCCGCGTCATTCTTCTCGGCCACACAGAGAATTTTCCGCACGCTTCGGAAGGCCACCTCCATGGCAGCGCGGGACAAGGCCCGGGCTCCCGGCCGTTGCAGCCTGCGGAGCGCGCAGCGGGCGACCGGCAAGATCATCCCTAGGCCCCGCGCCCGCAGCCGCCCCCCGGGTACCCACGCATGCTGGACGAGCCAGAGGTGAGGTCCACCCGGCGCCCGCCCTAAGGGAACTGGGGCCTCCGGGAGCCGCCAGCGCCACCTCCCGCCGCCCGTCAACTCCCCTCAGCCCGCCGGGCTTCAGACTCTGCAGCCTCTGCCGGGAATCCCGCACCGAAGGCTTCCCGTTTCCGCCCGCCTTCTCCGGCTACATCCGCCTGGCACGAGCGCCACAGGACCGCGAACTACAACTCCCAGACGGCCCCGCGCTCCCGGACCCCTAGCACGTTTCCGCTCCTCCGCCCCACTTCCTTCGCTTCCTGACAGTGGTTGGTAAGTTGATTCGTCCTTGGGAGAGGCCGCCGGACAGTTCTGTCCAAACCTGTCACTAGCTCACAATCTTTTTCTGTCCCGTTCGGAAATCTACGAGGGCGCTTCCGGGTCACGCGGCGCAGACACCGCGAGTCATGTGACACCAAGATGGCGGCGCCGCGGTAGCTGGCTCCGGGTTGTGGCGTCCGAGGAGCCGCGACGGTTTCTGCCCTCGGGCCGTGGGGGCGGCAACGCTCGACTGGCCCCTGCGAGGCCCGTAGCCCCGCGTTAGGCACCGGTTCAGGGCTGGGCTGTTGCTGTCGCGGTGGGTTCGGGGGAGTGCCGGTGACCTCGCTGCAGGTGTCCTGCGCCGGACGCTGTCGCCCGAGGAGAAGGAGGAGGAAGAGGAGGACACCCGGCCTATCGGGTCTTCTGGACCTTCGGAGTCCATGGGCCTGTGAAGGCTTTGGAGGAGCTATACCTCTGAGGGGACTGTGGGAGTTTGAGTCTTCGGGTGTGTGAGGGGCAGCCTAGTACCCCTGAGGGCGCAAAGAAGACCGCAGGGACTTTACTTCCTCTTCCAGAGGCCGGGCTAACCTGCGTTGGTTACCCCCTCATTCTTTCTCACTTCCTCTCAATGTTCTCTCCATATATCTGGAAATATGATCAGCGCCCCTGACGTGGTCGCCTTCACCAAAGAGGAGGAGTACGAGGAGGAACCTTACAATGAGCCCGCCTTGCCCGAGGAGTACTCGGTGCCACTCTTCCCCTTCTCCAGCCAGGGAGCCAACCCGTGGTCCAAACTGTCCGGGGCCAAGTTCTCTCGGGACTTCATCCTTATCTCCGAGTTCTCCGAGCAGGTGGGACCCCAACCCTTGCTGACCATCCCCAATGACACCAAAGTTTTTGGTACTTTCGATCTCAATTACTTCTCCTTACGGATCATGTCTGTGGATTACCAGGCGTCCTTTGTGGGCCATCCCCCTGGTTCTGCCTACCCCAAGCTGAACTTTGTGGAGGACTCCAAGGTGGTGCTGGGAGACTCCAAGGAGGGAGCCTTTGCATATGTGCACCACCTTACCCTGTACGACCTGGAGGCCCGGGGCTTTGTAAGACCTTTCTGCATGGCTTATATCTCAGCAGACCAGCACAAAATCATGCAGCAGTTTCAGGAGCTCTCAGCTGAATTTTCCAAAGCTTCTGAGTGCTTGAAGACAGGCAACAGGAAGGCATTTGCAGGAGAACTTGAAAAAAAACTGAAAGACTTGGATTACACCAGGACAGTGCTGCACACGGAAACGGAGATCCAGAAGAAGGCCAATGACAAAGGCTTTTACTCATCTCAGGCAATTGAGAAAGCCAATGAACTGGCTAGTGTAGAGAAGTCCATCATTGAACATCAAGACCTGCTGAAGCAGATCCGCTCGTACCCTCATCGGAAGTTGAAGGGGTCTGCTTTGTGTTGTGGGGAGACGGAGCACACCCAGGATCAGACCAGCCAGGCGGCCACTACCTCTAACCCTGATGAGTCTGCTGACACAGACCTTTATACCTGCAGACCTGCTTATACCCCGAAGCTCATCAAAGCAAAGTCCACCAAGTGTTTTGACAAGAAGTTGAAGACCTTGGAAGAGCTCTGTGACACTGAGTATTTCACCCAGACCCTGGCTCAGCTCAGCCACATAGAGCACATGTTCAGAGGAGACCTGTGCTACCTCCTGACCAGCCAGATTGACAGAGCACTTCTAAAACAACAGCATATAACAAACTTCCTCTTCGAAGATTTTGTGGAGGTGGCAGAGAAACAAGAGAGCGCACCCCCGAAGCCCGGTCCAGGCAGACCGCCTTCCAGGTCTCTGGAAGAATGTCCGATTCCTCAAGTGTTAATTAGCGTTGGTTCTTACAAGTCCAGTGTGGAGTCTGTGCCGATCAAGATGGAGCAGGAACTTGGAGATGAGGAGTACAAGGAAGCCGACGTGGCAGAAATGAGCAGTTTTGACCCCCAGGAGAACTTGGACTACCTGGATATGGATATGAAAGGGAGCATCAGCAGTGGTGAAAGCATCGAGGTTCTGGGCACGGAGAAGTCCACCGCTGTGCTGCCTAAGTCTGACAGCCAGGCCAGCCTCACGGTGCCACTGAGCCCCCAGGTGGTCCGGAGCAAAGCAGTCAGCCACAGGACCATCAGCGAGGACAGTATCGAAGTCCTCAGCACCTGCCCCTCGGAGGCCCTCATCCCTGAGGATTTCAAGGCCAGCTACCCAAGTGCCATTAACGAAGAAGAATCCTACGCAGATGATAGTGAGGGAGCCATCCACTTCCAGGCAAGCGTCAGCGCGCCAGAGCTGGGTGAGGCAGAGGAGGGTGGCTTAGAAACCCCCCCGTCACAGATAGACTCCTCCTGCTGCATTGGGAAGGAGAGCGACAGTCTGCGGGTGCGCCTCTCCACTCCAGCCCACACCCCCTCGGACCAGGACGGAGTAGTGAGCATCCCTCCGCAGCGCTACAGGCAGAAGGACCAGGGGTTCCATGTGGACTTTGCGGTGGAAAATGCCAGCCCTTTGCGAGACAGCAGTTCCGAAGGCTTCCCTGCTGATGAGCTGGACCCAAGCCGCCTGCTGGCGAGCCGGGATGTCAGTAAGACCAGCCTGGACAACTACTCGGACAGTGCCAGCAACATGAGCAGTCTAGCCTCCACCAGCTCAGACAGGACTCCCCCCTCGGCTCATCCCACCGGCCCCTCTTCCGAGAGGCATAAAAAGAGGGCTGGCCAGAACGCCTTAAAATTCATCCGTCAGTACCCCTTTGCCCACCCGGCCATCTACTCCCTGCTCAGCGGGAGGACACTTGTGGTCCTGGGGGAGGACGAGGCCATAGTGAGGAAGCTGGTGACGGCGCTGTCCATCTTTGTCCCCAACCACAGCCGTTACGCCAAACCGGTGAAGCACTGGGTCTCCTCTCCTTTGCATATCACGGATTTTCAGAGGTGGAAGCTTATCGGCCTGCAGAGGTAACTGGTTATCCGTGGTGGGGAAGGGCCCCGTCCCGTTAGAAATGAGGCTTCAGACGTACATCCCTCTGGGGGAGATGCACAGGTCCGTGTGGTGGGCCCAGCATTGGGCGACCTGGCTTCCAGACTGGGCCCCCAACACCCCTCACTCTGTAACTTTTGGCATATCATTCCCTTTCTTTGGCCTTCTGTTTCCTTGTCCCTCTCATGAGGGTTTGCCATTCCGAAGTGGTCGCCGACCCCGGTCTGCGACCTGCCATGTCAGAATTATTTAGGAGAGTTTTTTAGATCAGGGAGTTCTGGGTCCCACCCCGCAGAGATTCTGGTTCAGTTGGTCTGGGCTAAGACTTGGAGTTTATCTGGCGTACAGGAAGGTTTGGGGAACAACTGAGCTTCTAGATCTCAGGTTCTCGCTTATTCTCAAATTCACGCTATGGTGTAAATGACTGAGGAGAGATCGGCTTCTGAGAAAGGGCTGTGGCGGTCCTAGAAGGTGGCAGCCATCACTGGTGACAGGGACATCAGGGGGCTCCAGTGGCTTTTACTCCACTGTCCTATTTGCCCAAGAAGGCTGTCTTCATAAGGAAACACAAGAGCCAATTCCTCCTTTCCCTGTTTGAATGCTTTCTATTTCATTTTCCCACAATACTACCGTGTTGTCGTAGACTCGTTTTCTTTTTCCCAGATACTGCGTGGCAAGTTGTCCGGCCCAAGGGTCTCTTTCCTTCGGGGTATGCACGGTGTTTGGTTTCCTCATTGCCTTCTCTGCACCCCACTTGACACATCTGTAAAACAGAGGTGCTGACACAGCCAGTCTGTGCTTCCCGGGCCACATGGGAAGAGAAGGAATTTCTGCGTGCTGCAATCAGCAGCTGTTTGTTCCAGTTTTCCAACTGTCCTTTTGCATCGGCCCCCAGTATCAGTGAGGTCCCCGTCCCCCGAGTCGCCTTGTGTTTGCCCCTCTTGCAGAAGTCTCCCGACCCTCGCTCTAACCCTTGCTGCGTTAGGCTTTCCCCGGGGTCGTGGTGGTGGCATTTAAGCAAGTGGCGCCTCCACGTCCTGCCTTGGCTCACTGGCCATGCTGGCGGGTGCTGGGGTACCATCTGGAGGTACCTGGGCAAGTTCACTGCCCTGGAAGAATTCATAGTTGAGGAGAGGAGACGGCTGACAGGGAGGAGAGTTCCAGCAGCGGGTGCGTCGTGTGTTCTAAGAAAACATGTTAAGTGGGCAGCTGAGCGATGTGTGGGAAGTGAGGGAGAGGGGCGCCTGGGGGAGGCTTGGGGTCTTTGGCTTGAGGCACCAGGAGGGCGAGCTTGCCAGTGTGGGGGAAGAGTGATGACACGGGGACTTGGTGTGACCTGGCCCAGCCCCTTCCTCGGGCCGCACAGGAGACCACCGAGCGGGGTCCTTGCTTATGGATGCAGAGTCAGGCTCGGGAGTGAGAGGCTGCACCAGGCGCCCTTGCAGACTTTGTCCTTCCTCCCAGGATCCAGTCCCTCTGCGGATGCCAGCTCTGTGCTCGGGTGTAATCCGGCTGCCCCAGCAAGGCAAGGGCCTTTCAGGGATTGCTTTTGCCCCTGATCTTGGTGGAAGAACGGGTCCATGTCCCTTGCAGACACATGTCTCTTCTCCGAGTCACTCCCTTAGCCCCAACTCTTGACCTTTTCCCCTTTTTCTCCCCCAAAGATGGAGAATCTAAAAGACTACATCAGTCTGTTGTCAGCTGCCTTATCCAAGACCAGGCACAGGACAGTCTTGCCCTTCCTGGAGGCTTTCCCTGAAGTTCCCTCCTTAGAATGTGCCAGGATGGCAAAAGAAGTTCATCTCTTACACCAGCTCTGTTCCGTTGGGTATCTGGCTAGAGTGTGGCATGAAGGATTCTGAGGCCTAGGCAGGGCTGCCCTGGGAAGCCTGCTGTGATCAGTTCATGAAGTCTGGGGGTGCAAGAGAGGGTAGGGCCTCCCTGAGGTGGAAGAGAAGGTGGGAGGTGGTCTGAGTCCCGGGCCGGCCCTACCAGTAGTCACCCACTGAGGCCACCTGAACAAGTCACTCCTCCACTCGAGGCTTTGTTTCCTCCTGATAAAATGAGAGGGTTGGATCCCTGAAAGATCATTTGCCAAGTATTTATAGAGGACTGTGACATGCTAGCCACCCGGGCCACTGCCAGACTCAAGGTGAGTCAGCCGTGGTCATCCCCGTGACAGGACAGGCACGGTCTTCAAGGGGGTCCCTCCCGCCGGTCCCAGCTCTGCCACCACACTGTCAGCTTGACCTCTGAAGCCGTTTCCATCTGCAGACGGCGCTGCCAAGACCTGTCTCGTGAGAGCGGGTGTGGAGAGGCCCACCACGTCTGGTCTGTGTCTGATGAGTGTGAGTGTGTCTCTAATAACCTGGCAGGGACGCATACAGACTCCAGGGAGGCAGGCCGAGGCAGCAGACGCTGAGTGTGGCCCTCTGCAGCCTGGCTTTAGATCCGTTAAGCATCCCTCTGTGAAGGCGGGACGCCCATCGGAAGTGACAGACGAGAGCAGAATTGCAAATAGCCCCGAGTGGGGAAGTGTCTCCCATTGCTCACCTTCTCCAGCCTTCTGGGCGTGCACAGATGTTGGGGATTGGCAAGATCTGCCTCCAGAGGGTCTTGCTCTGGTGTGAGATACAGTGGGCGGGGGGTTGGAGGCCTTGCACCCTAGGGGGCGTGTCACTGGAGTGGGGACCGGATTTGCCACAGCTCTCCCAAAGAAATCCTGGGAGGTGAGCAGCAGACACGATCTGAACGCATCCTGAGATGAAAAGCCATGGAGTCGTGGCCCGGGGCGGGTAGGGAGGGGCGCAGTGGGTGCTATGACTTCGGGTACTGACGCTTCCACTATCGGCCATGTGGATCTGGACCAGTCCTGTCCTCTGTCTCTCATTCATTCGACAAAGCTTGTCCAACACGCGTGTGAGCGGGGCTTCCGGGGCTCAGTGTGTGGAACTGCAGGAAAGGGTCACCTCCAGAAAGAACGTACCGCCCGGTGCTGTGCTTGCCCTTTGAAGTGCTCAGAGCTGTGGGTATCGGCGGTGAGTCACCCCAGCAGGCAGAACCCGTGCTGAAGCTGGGAGGCAGGAGGAGGCCCATCTGACGATCGGCTTTAAAGAGTAGTAGTAGAAGACGGGCCTTTGTATGGCCGTGAGCTTCCTGCTGGGGGGTGGGGGCAGCTCCGCTCTAGAGGGGGTTGATTCCTTGTACTGGGTTAACCTGGAATCTGTGAGCTGTGACCCAGGAGAGCCTCTCCCCACGCAGGTGCTTTGACTCCAGCTAAAACCAGCCTGATGATGAACTGTTTTTAAACTCTCTCACCCCCACAGCTGCCAGTTTCGGTGGCCCTTGGTTTTCCCCCTCAAGTAGGCCTTCTGCCTGGAGATGCTCGTGAGTCGGATCCATCGCTTGTGGGTACGAGATGGGCAGATAATCGTGTTGGTTTCCCATTATTTCAAATCAAAATGAAGGATAATTGTATGGCTTGCCGAGTCGCAGGAACAAGCCCCAGACAGAGCTCGGTACTGATGGGAGGAAGTGCCAGTTGGGGCGTCGGAGGCTCTGGTCGAGTCCCGGCTCAGCCAGTTTGTAGCCAGGGGACCTTGTGTGAGCCACGGCCCCTCGCTGGGCCTCGGTGGTTGTGTCTGCCCGGAGCCTCCCCCCGGCATTGGCACGGACTGTAAGGAGTCTAAGACAGGTGTGCGAGGTGAAGCACGGGGCCCAGAGGTGTGGGCTCGCCTCTTTCCGTGCTGCCTCGCCCCCTGGTGAGGAGCTTTGTGGGGAAACACGTGGAGGAGGCGTTAGAGCAGTATCTTCTAACGATGTGTGGGGCGCCAGCGCTCCCCGGGAACGGCCGGGCCTGAGGCAGGCTGTTCAGCGGGACGGGTGACTGGAATGGAGGGGCAGGACGACGGGGTGAGGCCTGGCTTTGCTGCCGCGGCAGGACCTCGGGCGGCTGGATGTGCCCAGCTCGAGGAGGCATTTGGCTTATGGACTGGGCCCCTCCCGGGGTGGGGCTGGGGGGCAGGGGTGCCTTGGGAGCTGCCTGAGCACATTGGTACTGTGACTGAGGAGACCCATGTCCCCGAGAAGCCAGTCAGCCACCTGCAGGCCCTGCTTCCTCATTGCCCATGTGATGGGGGCCACAGCCCATTCTTCTCATGGTTTCCAGGACCCACGGCACGTGTGGCTCTGTTTTCTCGTCTCTGTGACCCTGCTCTTGTGTGGTCCGGATGCTGTCCCAGGTTCTCGGAGCCCACCTTTGTTGTAAGGCCCAGCTCTGAGGCTGTTCCTCCAGAACCTTCCTGGCCCCAGGCCCCCCTCCCTCACTTGGGGTGCTGTGTGCGTGTCTTCTTCCCAGCCCGACCAGGCTCGCTCCTCACTGCCTCTTCCGCCCCCAGGTCACCGCCTGGGCATATAGTAGGTGCTGTTAACTGTACAAGGACATGACGACACCCAGGAAGGAGAAAACATCATGAGATTGCCTTGGTCCCCCAAGTGCCCGTCAGTCCTCTTACACAACAGCTGAGGCCCAACACACGCTCTAAATTCCAGACGTGTGTCGGTCTGTGAAATCTCTGGTCAGCCTGACGTTTGCCAGGCTGCAAGGCCGGCAGATGCCGGCTGCTCTGGGAAGACCGATCTGGAGGGTTTCAAAGAGCTGCTTACTAGGGCGGGTCACCCTGACCCCTTCCCTCGTTGAGCAAGGCCCGCCTGCCTCTGCTGTGCGGGCGCGGTAGTGGGCAGTGGGCCAGGAGGCCAAATCCGCTCGTCCCGGTCCGCAGCAGCTCCGTGCGGCAGGAGAGCTCGGTGCCAGGCTGACAAGACTGAGGGCCAGGCGCTATCGTAGACACGACCACTTTTGTCTCTGCAGTGACTGCGTGAGGCAGGACCGGTTATCTCTGTCTTACAGATGGGGCTCAGAAGGGTTAAGGAGCTTGGCCGAGGTCGCACAGCAGAACAGCAGAGAAGCAGAGGAGGGGGTCAGGGGCGGCCGGATCGGGTTTGAGCTGGCAGAGGGGCAAGTGCACACGGGAGGGAAGGGTGTTCCGGGCAGGGCATGCAGGCCTGTGATTTTGAGCACTGGCCTGGCTGCGAGAAAGTCATTGTGGAGGTAACAGGTGAGGCCTCCGATGCCAGCGGGAAGGGGGTCGCGCGGGGCCCTCGGGCCGCGCCCAGGCACTTGACCTTGCTCCCGAGGGTGGTGAGGAGCCCTTTGAAGCGATCACGATCAGAGCGGCCTCCCAGAAAGAGCGGGGGAGCCGCCCCGGGACAGGAGGCCCCACCCCAAGCCTCCGTCCTCACGCGGGCCCGTGTGTTTCAGAGTGGCAGCCCCGGCCGGCGCCGGCCCCCTGCACGCCCTGAGCCGCTACAGCCGCTACACCAGCGTCCTGGACCTGGACAACAAAGCCCTCCGCTGCCCGCTCTACAGAGGCGCCCTGGTGCCCCGGCTGGCCGACCACCGCACCCAGATCAAGCGGGGCAGCACGTACTACCTGCATGTCCAGAGCACGCTCGCCCAGCTCTGCTCCAAGGCCTTCCTCTACACCTTCTGCCACCACCTGCACCTGCCCGCCCACGACAAGGAGACCGAGGAGGTGGTTGCCGGCCGCCAGGCCAGCTTCCTGAAGCTGACGCTGGGCCTGGTGAACGAAGACGTTAAAGTGGTCCAGTACCTGGCCGAGCTGCTGAAGCTGCGTTACGTGCAGGACACGCCCGGGACCGGCCACCCCATGCTCAGGTTCGACTATGTGCCCAGCTTCTTGTACAAGATCTGAGGTCCGCCCAGCCGCTGTGACCGAGACCTGTGACTCCGGGTACGGGGAGGGGAGGGGTTGGCGTGAGCGAGCGGTCCTCTGAGCTGTTGAGACTAATGGTGTCATCAGGGGAGGGAACCCGAGGGGACAGCCCTGGCTCCTGGGTGGTGTCGGGCGGTCTGGGAGGTGGACTTGGGTGGAGGCGGGCGCCTGGCTCTCCACCGGCATCAGTAAGGATGGTGACAGGCCGCGCTCCCAGGTGAGGAGTGGCCCCTGGGGTCGGGAGGGGGCCGCTTGGCTTCGTGAGGACTGGCAGGCGGGCCAGGAGAGAGCCAGCACTCTCTCGATGGGGTGGGATGCGGGGCAGAAAGGCGAAGTGCAGACGGGAGGGGCACTCTGGCACGGTCGGCTCCCAGACACTCGGGCGGCAGGATCAAGGGAAGCACCCCCTTCATTGGAGCGCTTTAGTGGGAAACAGGACGATAGAACATCCGTTGCCTCATTCAGGTCCCGGCTGGGGTCCTTCACTCGGGTCCCCTAGAGCCCGTCATCCCGGGGGAGGCCCCTGAATGAGTGAGGTGGAGGGAGGCAGCTCTGTCTCAGCTGGGTGGTGGCAGACGCAGAAGCTTCTGGGCCCCGAGGCTGCAGGGAGAGCGAGCGGCACCCTGTCTGGTCCTGGCTTCCTCCCTAGGCACGGAAATGCTTGTGCGTGGGCTTTGCAGCTGCTTCCCCTGGGGCAGCGGCAGTGGCTAGAGTTAGTCGCTTGTCCCTGCTTGGGAGTGAGAACCACTGTGGCAGCTGGAGAGCCCGGGAGATGGGCGGGGCCACGAGGCCATCAGCACTGTGCGAGGGGTGAGGAGCCAGCAGGCCTCTGGGGCCCGGCCCGCCAGCCTTTCTGGCTTAGTGAGTCCACGCCGTCCCCTTGGGGAAGGTCTGCAGGCATGATGGGACTCGGCCAAGGTCACCCCCCCTCCTCCGTCCTCCACCTGCAGCAAACCTTTGCAACCACTTCACTACCTCTTGCAGGGTCTCGTGGGCACGGTGCCAGTGGGGTTCTGCTCAGCTGGCTGGTCTGGGGAGGCAGCCGAGCTGGTGAGAACCCTGGAGGACCAGGAAGGAGGAAAGCCTCCTTGTGTGGCTGTCTTTGTGGATCTGGCCCATGTGGGCCTCACCCCTGCTCACTCCTGCCCTCACGCCGTCCCCTCAAATACATGCACCTCACTGCTGCTCACTTCCACCCCACGCAGGCCCCCCGAATATGGTTACCTCACCGTTGCTCGCTCCTGCCCCGCGCAGGTCCTCCAGGTCCACTCACCTCCCAGCAGCTCCCTCCCGGCCCCGTGAGCCTCCCATCAGGGAAGGAGACAATCCCTGCTTCACCCACCGGGACCTCCCCGATGCTCCGTACATAGTTGCCGTCGGTTTGTCGACGGACGGTTTCTTGCAACCTTGACATTTTTATACTTTTTTTTTATCAGGGAAGGAGACAATCCCTGCTTCACCCACCGGGACCTCCCCGATGCTCCGTACATAGTTGCCGTCGGTTTGTCGACGGACGGTTTCTTGCAACCTTGACATTTTTATACTTTTTTTTTTATGGCTGCTTTTTTTCCTCCAAGTAGGGAGAACTCTTAGTATGACTGCTTTTTAACGCGTTCCAAGACAGTTGTGACACGACAGACCCTGACAGCCACAGCGCGGCCGCTCCTGAGCACGCTCCGGGGCGCACCGCAGAGGTCACGTAGGGGGGCAGTAGCGGCACCTCACTCCCGCGGCCCTTTCCTTGCCCGGCTCGTCTGCGCGCACGAGGGTACGGCCCGCTGGCTCCTGGCCGTCGGCTCCTGGTCGGGGCCCGCAGTCCTGGCACAGGGCGTGTGATTTTGCTTCTGAGGCTGTGACTGAGAAGGAACCTTCTGTGGCAGATGGTCCGTCTACGTCTCATGGGTTTTCTTTGTACCTGTGCCCGTTGCATATGTTCACACACACGAGTCGCCGGGAACGTCTTGGCAGCTTCGAAATGCAAAGCGTGTGTTTGCACGTGGGGAAGGCTGCGTAGGAAGCCCGTTTCTCTCCGTGGGCTCCCCCTGCGTTGCTGCGTCCAGTGTCCCTCGTGTTCAAGATGCTGCTTTGTTTGCTAACTGGGTGGCTTGCTGCTGTCTACTTACGCCTCCGGGGACATGACCTTACAACATTTTATCTCCACGGCGCGGGAAGGTCTCTGGGGTCCGTATGACAAGATTGAAAGTGATCACCGGCACCGCCATTGCTTTTCATTCCCGTTTCACACCATCGTGGACTCTACAGTTTAACCGTGCTGTCACCTGGGAAACTGATCAAGGCAGAAGGTCAGCCATACGTGGCCTTCCAGAAGCTAAAGCCATCGCTACCATGGTCTGAAGTCGATGTCACTTTGGAGGGGGTTTGCATGGAAGCTCTGTCTCAGGGATGGTTCTGAGGGCCCCGGGATTCTAAGGCCAGGGACCAGGCGGGTGTGAACAGAACGGGTGTGTCTCATCCTGGGGCCGGCCTCAGAAAGAGTGAATGAGGAAGGAGTGTCTCCCTTGAGTCGTTCTTTCATGGCTTCACGGACCAGTAGGTAGACTCCAGGTTTTAAAGTTTGGTTAAAGTCTAACTTTTCATTGTGGCAGTTTCAGAGGATTGCCGGATGCCAAGTGTGTTTCTTTCCAGAGGGACTGCAGAGTGGTCCTGGGACAAAGCCAGTTCGGGCAGGCACTTGAGGCCGTGGAGCTGCCCTTCCCAGACCCCGTCCACTTTGGAGAACTGGAACCCACTAGAAGTCCCCCACCTGTAAACCTTAAGGTGTGGGGAGCCCTATGTAGTGGGACTGATCTCTTTAAGAGTTTTCGTTTAAGGTTTGTCTCAAATAAAACATTTTAAAAACACTTTGCAAAAAATAGAGGACATTTGTGCCTCTTATTACTTTGTCAGTCCTGACTCACTTTGAAGGTCCAGGCACCAAAAGTGTATCGGGTTTATATCAACTTCTGATCCACTTCCACTCCCCCTGCCCCCAACCACCCCTTGTTCAGTAGGTCCAGGTTGAGAGCAGGTTGAGCAGGCTAGCGGTCCGGCAGTAGTGATTTCCAGAAGCTCCGTGTGAGGGAGGGGCCAAAGCCTTTGTAGCACCGTGGGCCTCGGGACGCTCCGACCTGAGCTGCTGCCTCACACCTCACCACTTCCCTAGAGATCTTGCTCCTTTAGTGGACTCTTCGTTGGGATTTTAAAAATCAGTGACTTGTCTGTGATTTCCTGCAGTGCTGAAGTTACATGAATTGCACCAGAATTGGGAAATGGACCGTGATCGCCCCCCTGTCATTTCCCATCTAGCTTTTAACTTCTTTGTTGCTATATTCAAGGTATCGTAGGTTTCCGTCTCAAACAACAACACAGCCCAGTTCAAATCCTCGGAAGGCCAACAGACTGCACCCCAAGTGCCACAGTTGGTAACACTCAGCTGGTGGGGAGCCCGTCGGCAAGTGTGGACCGCCTTCAGAGGAACTGATCTCCCGCGCCGGCAGTCCGGTGTTACTTCCCATCTCCCTAGAAAGCGCAGAGGAAAGTTCCTTGGTTTGTACTCTGAAGCCAACCAGCCAGCCCTCTGGCTTTTCCCCGATACTGGGATAGAAAGTCACAAAACTGGAATCAGAATGCCAAGAAATAGGTATTAACAGACTGCAAAAAGGAGAAAAAGCATCAAATTTCTACTTCTGGCTGGAAAGACAACCAGTGTCAGCTGAAGAGGTCTGAGCACACCAAGCGTTCCTGAGCCTTCAAAGGAGAAAGCTGTGAGCGGTGACCTAATCCGGTCTTATCTTTCAAGGTTTGGTTATGGCCACGGGGAGGAGGAAGGGGGGGCGGAGCGGGCCCTTGGCAGTGAATCAAGCTGCTGTTAGGGAGCCCCAGCTTCCAGGGAGTAATTCTTCAGCTCCAACATGGAGGCCACACAGGGGGTCGGTCTTGGAGATGGCCTTTTGTCTTCAGTTCGGGGAGAAGCCAGGCCCCTGAACCTAAGACTGGCTTCGCAGCCTCACGCTCCCAAAGTGAAGGTGGAGATGTGAGTCCCCACCCGAGCTGGAGTGAATGCCAAGAACGTGCTGGACCTCCCGCCCCAGGGGTGCCCTCCAGGCAGGACCACGGGGCGCCTCGCCCACCGACTGCCCAACGCTGGCTGGCTATACAGGTTGGGTTGAAAAATGCCACCTTTTAAGGCTGCCGTGAAAAGCATAGTCTGTGATGAATTCGTATCTGTTATTTTTGGAAAGCTATTTTATTAACTGCATGTTCCTCCGTCCACACGGGCGAACGCTGAGCCCGCCCGCCACGCGCGCTGCGGCCGTCAAGGCGCGCGCACCCCGGACGCGCGCGTGACCGCGGCTCTTGCGTGTGGCCGCACTGGAGTCTGACCAGAGTAAATGCCAAACATATCGTCTGAGAAGTGTACTTTTTAAGAAATTAATTTATTTGAGTTCAGATATTTTTGAAATATAAAAATTGGTTGTATTTTTTAAAGCTATAATTCTTGTAGACATTCTGTGGTTAAAAAATTGATTGTGCTTATTATTAAAAATGGTCATCTATGTTTTGCACTTCAGCTTTGTGAAAAATAAAGTTTCTCTGGGAAGGTGCCATTTGGTTTCCTGATTACAGGAGGGGGTGGTTATCTGGCACAGGGCAGGAAACACCCCCCCCCCCAGCTGGTTCTCACACCTGATGGGCCCTGGCACCCCCCAGGGGTGTGGGGTGAAGGAGACCATTTCCATGACGTTCTGAGCTGCCGTGGAGAAACTCCGCCCATACCAGGTGGCACCTTGTATAGAACTCACCGGAAGCTTCAGAATTTCCCTCCTCAGTTGTGACAGCCCTAAGTCAGTCTTCCTTTGCGGCCCTCCGCGTGACAGGATATTAAGGGGTGGCTGGCGGCAGCTCCGAACTTGGGTGGTTGTCATCGCAGAGTGTGGGGGAGGCCCAGTAACTCAGAGAAGGGCGAGTACACCTCCTGGGGTCTTTCCAGTCTGCCCTGGACTCAGTCTAAGTATTTCATTTGTCCAGAAAAACCGTTTATACAGCTAAGAGAAGGGATCAAATTTAAACGTCCTGATAACCTGTCCCAGAATTACTCACAATGGATCTTAAAAACACATTTTGATTCATGAAGGAGGTAATTTGAGGAGAGTCCAAAAAGGAACCCCCTCAGAGAGCATGAAGAAGTTGACGCAGCCGGGTCCTGCGTGGGGCCGCCCTTCCATCTCTGCTCAGAAGGGCACCGCGTCTTCAAGCAAGTGCTTCCCGGGCAGGTGCGTGCGTGCGGGCGGCTCCCCTAGAAGTCAGGCAGTCCAGGCAGAGGGAAGAGAGACGCGAAGCTCTCCACTTCCTCCCTGAGAGCCCTGACGGCCCTTTGGTGCTTCTCGTCCCCTGCCAGTTTCTCTTTGAACTCCTTCAGGGTGGCCTTGGCCCCAACATCGTTCTGAATCTGCAGAGTGAGTTCTATCCCTGTGCCAGCAAGAGACAAAATGAGCCCTCTGTGGGCTGGGGGAGAGCCACAGTTTTGCCCCCATGTACGTACCCCTCCAGAATCCCTTCGTGGCTGTCCCCAGAGCCCAACTACCATCAGCTAGAACTTCGGCCAAAAAAATTGTAACATGGGAGAGGTGTGGAAGGAAAGAGCAGCGAGGATTCTTACCTGGACAGGTGTTCTTCTCACGGGCAATAGAACAGGCTTCTAGAACTGTGCCGTGCTGCGGCTCAGTGGGCCCAAGAGACACCCCTGAGGCTCGGCTGTCAGTGTGCGCCCAGCGGCGGGGGTCTGACAGCCATAGGTGTTCAGGTGGACCTCAGAAATGATACTTGTGTGCCCCCTTCCTTGGGCAGGACGAGTTTACCGACCTCTCACACTACATGGTTTGCTAAGGTGATTTTTGCTATCTCTTGTCCCCCGCACTCCACCTGGACATGCAATGTCCTTCAGCGGCTGGGTCTCAACTGCTCGGTCCCAGTCAGAAACTCCATACACGGATCGGAGTGGCCGACCTCCAAACATTTATCCTTACCTCTGTGAATAAAGTGGGCTACTTTCTGGAACTCTTTTTCCAAAAGTCCTCGGGATGTCAGTGCTGGCGTCCCCAGACGCAGTCCGCTGGGCCGCAATGCGCTTTTGTCACCTTCAAGATAAACAGGCTCTGTCCCTGGGCCGTACCCAACAACTCACCACTAACTGCTGTGCATTTAAGACACTTGGTCAAAAAAAGCGGCCTGTGGATGCCGGCTGTTTCTAGGAAGCAGAACACTGCTGATTGAAATGCCAGAGGTAGGAACGAAGGCATAGGGAGACAGCAGCGCCTCTTGGCCACTGTACTGAAACAGTAAGGAGGTTGCTCTCCGTGGCATGGCCCTTGCTCTCCAAAGCGAAGCTAGCATCTCTCTGTGTCAGATGTATCACCCACATTCTTCTTACAACTCCCTGAGACATCCAGCCTGTTCCAGAGGCCCCCACTTCCTTATCCAAATGCCCGTGGCACCTGCGAGCAGCCCACCTCAGTCCCTCCCTCTCTGTCCCTGGCAGGGTTAGAGCTGTGTCAGAAGGAGCAGGCTAGGAGAGAGCCATGATTTTGCCCCCACTTACGCACCCCTCCAGAATCCCTTCATGTCTCTCCCCAGAGCCAAATTAACCTCAGCTGTAACTTTGGCCAAAAGAAATGTATTTGGCCAAGAGGATCCTTACCTGGACAGGTGTTCTTATTACAGGCAATAGAACAGGCTTCTAGAACCTTCTCAGCCCTTCCACCATCTGTGCCTTTGGAACGGAGATCCACAAGGATCAAATGGTTGTCAGAACCACCTGGAAAACCAAGTTGGACATGTAGGAATAGAGAAAGCCGATTCCATGCCAAGTAAAGGAATCTCTCGCTTCCTAAGGAACAAGGGTAAGACTGAAGGAGGCTCAAGCAGACGAGGTCAGGGAGGTGAGCACTCCCCCCATGTGTCCCGGAAGGCTTTAATCCCCTGCTAAACAAAAGATGCCCCAGAGCCGAAGGGCTGAAAGAAAGGACAGTAGCTTACAAAGGGCACAGGCCAGGGGAACCACCAGTGGCTTTCCCAGTCCACGCTGCCCACTGCTGTGACCCAGCACCTGGTGTCGGCCAACGGCCTGGCAACTTGTCTGGGGAGCGACCGCTTGTTCAGTGCCACTGGGAGCTCCCGCTGGCTCTGACAAATCACTCGGGAGTCCCCCGTGTGTCTCTGAAATCCATCTGCAGGGCCCCCTCAAAGATAGCATCAGAGGAGCAGAGAGGGGTCGAATCCACTGAGCGCACGGGTGAGGCCAGGCTCTGCTAGCCTGCCCTGTGTCGGATCCCTAGTCCGGCCAGGTTGACAGTGTTTACACGGTTATCGAAGTGAGGGGCGCCCGGTGGCTCAGTCGTGAAGCGTCTGCCTTTGGCTCAGGTCATGATCCCAGGGTCCTGGGATCGAGCCCCAGGTCTGGCTCCCTGCTCAGTGGGGAGCCTGCTTCTCCCTCTGCCTCTGCCCCTCCCCCCTCCCTTGTGTGTGCTCTCTTCCTCTCTCGCAAAATGAATAAATCTTTAAAAAAGTAATAAAAATAAAGGAAGAGCAATAATCACAAGCCTGTCGTGAAGCTCCAGGAGCGTGCCATCCGTAGCACTGTGCCCGCACCAGGCCCAAAGCAGGTTATCACAAACACCGGCTTACAGTCACCAGTATCTGCTTCCGCCATATGCGCTGTGTCCTCAGAGCAGAGTGAACTAGGGGTGCAGGCAGGCCTGGGAGCTCAGGGAGGTGGAGACTCCTCTCCTGGGACTCCCGTGAGGCCTCGGGCAGTGCCGGGCTGCCGGGACTGCCATGTCCTATCTGTAGCCAGGGAGTCTGGTCCGACTCCTCCCAATGCCAAGTGTGGTTCCCACGCCCGCATCACCTGGGGGCCGGGTGGAAGCCGGACCCCAACCCAGACCTGCCGAGTCAGACCTGCATTGTAACAGGGTGCCTGCGGGACGGGTGTGCACATCCGATGGGTGGCCCCCGGGGGTGAGGCTTAAATGCCACCCCAAGGAGCAGGGGCGCCTCCCCGGGGATCCTCTTGGTACCTGTCACCACTTTGTAGCCCAGCTCCATCAGGGTCTCAGCCAGAACCCGGCAGTTGGCCACCACCTGGCGTTGGTAGAGTCGGAATTCCGGAGTCATAGCTTGCTTCAGGGCCACAGCGACCCCTGGCAGGAGGAGAGATCGGGGTCAGGAAGGTAGGACGGGCCCAGCCAGGAGAGTGGGAGTCAAAGAACACCCCTGTTGCCACTCAGGTCTCCTTGCTCTCCGGTGCCACCCGGGAGGGTAGATTATATTCCTCCCCCCAGATGATATCTATGTTTAACCCTCCAATTGTCTGGCTAACCCTGCAGACCTCTCCTTTTTGAGGAGCACGGGAGTTTCGTGCTAATACGATTACCACAGGGACGCTGTTCTCCCGCGAGGCGGACTTTACAGTCCTTTTGAAGCTCAGTGTGTGGACACGAGAACTCAGCTGGTGCCGAGTTGTGCAAATCTCTCTGACCAGAGGCCAGGAGAGGCGCAGGCCCGTTCTACCTGCGTGGCCAGACTCCTCCGGTCCCTTGTTCAATCGCAAGGGCCGCTGACGGGGGCCCCAAAAGGGAAGGAGAAGGCACGCCCTGCGTGCAGGCACCGAAGCCTCTCGTCGGTGTTGGTGGAAATGACTGGAAAAGGCCCAGAGCGGCTGGAGAGCGGGTGATCTCCTCACGCAAGGGTTGAAGGAACCGCAGACCCGGAGTCTGGAGGCGTAAAAGGGGGACTGGGAAAACACCCCATGGAAATCCGCCCCGTCCTTACGTCTCCCCTCCCCTCCTTGGAAACACCCGTGTTTCTCTGGACAGAGGTCGTACACCTTCTTCCTGGGCTCCTCTACCAAACCGCTTTGTTCCACAGAAGATGCTGGAATGACGGAGATCATCAGCCTGCTGGGTGAGCTCAGTCAGCGGCGCGAGGGGCAGGATGTGGGGACGAGGCAACCTGTCCTCTCAGGGTTTGGACGCTAACCGCTCACCCCCTCTGCTGTCCCGCCTTCTAATTGTTCAATTCCTTCCCTGTTGTTTCTTCCCTGAGCTGGCCTGAGGCAGTTTTGCCCCCGGGCGGCCCTACGCGCCGGGTGGTCATCACTCTGCCCTGTCCCTGCCTGACACCAGTTACCAGTGTCCCTCTTCTTCCTTGTTAGCTCCTGGCGGACAGAGATCTCGCTCTAGTTTCTCCCCAGCCTGCAGGTCCTGGCACGCATTTGGTGGACAGGTGACATGGGCATTAGGCACCACAGAGGAGCGAAGGCAGGAGCAGCACGAGCTCACAGGGCCGCCATCGGTGAGGGTATCCCCCCCAAGTGCCGCCCGAGGGCTCAGGGTTGGCTCTGGTGACATTTTACCAGCAATGGCATGGTTGTGGGGACCGCCCTGCAGGCCCGGGAACACGGCCGAGTTGATAAGCGACTCCAGGTTGTAGAGAGTCTCTTTGCCGGTCTTGGGATCCACGCTGCGCACTCCTGGATGAAGGAAAACAGCAGAATGGAAACATCAGATCAGCCGGGCTGTCCCCTCTGTTTTCTCCGCACCTGGACTCCAACCCAGACTGGCTGCGGGGCGCTAAGCACAAGACTGGCCTTATCCTGGGGGTGAGACCGGGCCCATCGCGGTGCAGAGCCCAGGGGCCCCTTGCTTGCATAGCGGGAGCAGACTACCCTTTGGGAGATGAAATCAAAGCATAGAAATTTCCCTCCACTAAGACTGTAACAAAGACAATGCCTTGGGTGTATTTCCTCAAAGACCTGTGCAAGAGAGCAGTCTTCCAAGATGATTACTTTGAAGGGGAGAAGACTCATTTGTATAATGATATATATTAATTATATAATAATGGCTCTAATGGGGACTAGGATTCCTTTCTGGAAAGAAAGCTAATAATCCGTTGTAGTAACTAATGTTTCTACAGAGCTTCCTGTGAGCCAGGAACCGCTTGAGGCACTTTACGTTAATTAATGAATGCTCCCAACCCTGGTCTGCAGGGACCGGTGCCATTATTCCGAGGCGGCACAGAGAGGCTGGACAGCTGGCCCAGGATCACACAGCGTGGGGGTGGCACACACCAGCACTCCGTGGCAAGAAACAAACATTTCCCAGGCAGGTGGGAACGGCTACCGGCCTCAGGACTGTGGATACAACGGAGAAAACTCCTCGGAGACAACAAGGCACTGAGAAGGCTTGTGGGCACGTGGGTGTGTCCAGCCCTGGCCAGGGGGCCAGGCAAGGAGACTGCAGCAGAGAGAGAGCCAGTCACCAGAGGGCCGGTGTCTCTGCAGGTGCACAGGCATCTATCTGGTCTCACCGTGGGCCAAAGGATCTGATCACTAATCTGGCTTTCCCACGTGTGGGGATCCCAACATAAAGGGAATGCTTAGACGTGTGGGTTGCAGGCATTCAACAGAGGCTTCTCGCTGGAAGGACTACAGTGGTAACTATGGTTTATAGATCAGCGTCTTATGGTTTGATTACCGTGAGTCATCCTCTGCGAGAGGCATGCTGGACCACAGTAAGTTCACCAAAGTAAGGCTGCACCGTGACGCCTCTGCTAGCCCCTGGCCGGCCACACACATCTTCCATTCTCCTCTTGTGGGGAGGACTAGCTGACCCCCAGCACGATACCCTTCCTCCTTTCCCAGGACCCGGACACCCAAGGAATGAGGCAAGACCTGAGCTTCCTTCCAGGATCTGTTCCGCAGCTCTGCCATTGCCCCCTCCTACGGGACACTTCAAGGGATCCCGGGTTTCCCCAATGGCACATGAGCCCCAGAGGAGAAAGGCCAGCGGCAGCACCCCACCGGTATCCGCCCCCCCTCGGGAGCGCACCTTTCCTGTAGAAGATCATGCCAGCCCGGCAGCCTCTCAGAGTTTTGTGGGTGGTGGTGGACACCACGTGGCAGTGCTCAAAGGGGGAGGGCACCACACCAGCCGCCACCAGCCCGCTGATGTGCGCCATGTCGGCCAGGAGATACGCCCCGTTGTCGTCCGCGATCTTCCTCAGGCGAGCGTAGTCCAGGTTTCGGGAGTAGCAGCTGGTTCCTGAGACGACAGAGGGGACGCAGTGGAGTCAGAGATTCCCACGGCCAGCTGAGAGTCGCCGGAAGTGCAGACCTGCAAAGCGGCCTCTGGGCAGGCGTATTTGACAGCTTGGAAATTTCTCCCTCCGACATCCCTGAGAACGGAAATGAAAAATAGCCTCCTTTCCCCCCCAAAAAACATCTTGGTGCCAAAAGCAACCACTCTGACCTGTCTCTTCAGGTCAGGTGCCTCTTCACGGTGGCTGGGGCAGTCCCTAACTGTTATTACCTCCGCCAGCTAGTCAGGGGTTAAAGTTTCTAGATGCTTCTCTGAGCACAGCTTCAGCTCTTACTCCACCTAGTATTAACGGTGGCAAACAGATATTTGTCCTGCAAGAAAAGAATATACTTGGACCCCAGGAGGCCAACCGTTCGAGGCCGACACTAGCAGTGAACTGGGGGACAGCTCCACGGCTTCATTTTATGGCCCGGGAGCTGCTGACAAAGACGGTTCCTTTCCCCCCGGCTCATCACCTGCGATAATCAGCTTCGGGTGGAAGAGGCGGGCGTTTTCCTCCAGTTGGCCATAGTTGATGTAGCCGGTGTCTGGGTTTACCTGTGGAATGTCATGGAGGCAGCAGGCTGGGGGCGGGGTTCTCCGCCACACCGGGCCTGCCCTCCCCGCCAAACTTGCGCCAGCTCTCAAGGCAAGATGACCTTCTGCTCCTGCCCAAAGCCTGTTCGCTCCCCTCCACCATGCGCACGGGAAAGCCGTCCCGGGGTGCGACTTGACGGCGACATGGGGTACCAGTGTACCTGGCCTACACAAGCATCGCTCACGGAGGCAGCATGCCCTGAGGGGGCCCCAGAGGACGAGTGAGCCCCTGCCCAAGGGACAAGGAACCAAAAAGCCACCGTGGACTGAAACAGGAGCGACAAACATGTACCACGTAAGGTGGGTGCTGAGACGCTGTTACCTTCGGGAAAGAGACAAGCTGCTGCTAACAGCTCTTCTAGTCCAAGTACAGAGAGGCAAGAAAAAGAAATAAAGACACAAAGATCAGAAGACGTAAAAACCTGACATTGCTCACAGACACCATGACAGCGGACCCGAAAAATCCAAGCCTCCAGTGGCAAGCTATTGGGATTAGTGACTAATTTAGCAAGGTCAGTGGATGCAGGGTCAAAACCCAAAAATCAGTTATATTCATGCAGCAAAAAATAGGAAATGAAATGTTAATAATATATTAGTTTCAAAAGCCATTAAATAGCTAACAAAAGGTATACAAGACCTCCACGCAAAATATTTTTTTTTTTTTTAAAGATTTTATTTATTTATTTGACAGAGATAGAGACAGCCAGCGAGAGAGGGAACACAAGCAGGGGGAGTGGGAGAGGAAGAAGCAGGCTCATAGCAGAAGAGCCTGATGTGGGGCTCGATCCCATAACGCCGGGATCACGCCCTGAGCCGAAGGCAGACGCTTTAACCGCTGTGCCACCCAGGCGCCCCCACGCAAAATATTTTTAAAAAGATTTATTTATTTTAGAGAGAGAGAGAGAGTGCGTGAATAGGGGAGGGACGGGGGCGGGGCGGGAGAGAAAGAGAGAAAGAAGCAGACTCCCTGCTGAGCGTGCAGCCCCACGCGGGGCCTGATCTCACAACCCTGAGATCATGACCTGAGCTGAAATCAAGAGTCAGACACTTAACCGAATGAGCCACCGAGGTGCCCCCACACAAAACATTATTGAGAGAAATTTAAAAACACAAAAAGCTACAGTGATTACGGCAGCACGTCTGTGGAAAGACAACAGAAGAGAGCCCAGAAACGGGACCCCTAGTGACAGAGGGTCATCTGATCGATGCTGCAGGGGAAGGTGGTCTTGCTGTATGTGGTACTAGGTCCACTGCAGGGCCACGTGGAAAAATGTCATCTGGACACCCACCTCACCGCCCCCCACAGAAATCAATTCCAGATACACTGTGGGTCCATCTACATGTGAAACTTAAAACAATTTTTTTCCCCTTTTTGACAACACGTGTCTTAGTAAATTCAGTGTATTAAAGTTACATTGAAGCATTTGTGCCAAGGGGAAGTAAAAATCAAAGGGAAAGATTTGAGGGGTCTGGGGCATGGGAGCTCTCCGGGGAGGGGGTGGTGGGAGGCGCCCCTGCCGGGGGGCAGGCAAGGGTCCCGGCCCACCCACCCTTTC
>NW_024423786.1:68808385-68828920 GCF_017311325.1 Ursus maritimus | reverse complement strand
GGCGGCGGGAGGCCAGGCAGGTCTGAGTCTCCTCCCTGCACAGGGCCGGTGCCCACAGGAGCCCCTCTGGTGGGTGAGCTGTGTCTCCTGCTGCCCAAGCTGGCCAAGCTCCCAGGCCCTGCCACTCCACACCCCTGCAGGCCCACCACTGCTGAGCCTCCAGCCTGCACCCAAGACACTCTTGGGGGGAGGGGAGCTGGATGGCTCAGTCGGTTAAGCGTCTGACTCTTGATGTCAGCTCAGGTCTTGATCTGAGGGTCATGAGTTCAAGTCGCACGCTGGGCTCCATGCTGGGTGTGGAGCCTACTTTAATTCATTAATTAGAAAGAAGAGACTCTTGGGTAATGGAGGACATTGGGCTAAAGAGTAAGGCTGCCCGGGGCCTCATCTAAGATCAGATGTGACTCCTCTTTGCCACTGTTCTTTCCATAGTGAAAGAAACTGTAGAAACCAGCTTTTGTGGGACGCTGGGGTGGCTCAGTCGGTTAAGCTTCTGCCTTAGGCTCAGGTCATGATCCCAGGTTCTGGGATTGAGTCTCCCATTAGGCTCCCTGCTCAGTGGGGAGCCTGCTTCTCCCTCTCTCCTTCCCCCTTGCTCGTGATCTCTCTCACTCTCTCAAATAAATAAAATCTAACAGAAAGAAAGAAAGAAAGAAAGAAAGAAAGAAAGAAAGAAAGAAAGAAAGAAAGGAAGAAAGGAAGAAAGGAAGAAAGGAAGAAAGGAAGAAAGGAAGAAAGGAAGAAAGGAAGAAAGGAAGAAAGGAAGAAAGGAAGAAAGGAAGAAAGGAAGAAAGAAAGAAAGAAAGAAAGAAAGAAAGAAAGAAAGAAAGAAAGAAGGAAAGCCAGCTTTTGTGGTCTACATGCAAAGACTGAGTCTTGTCTCATTACTGTCATGTTTCAAAATCCATCGTCAAGGTCAGTGTTGGCCGACGAGGATACTTGTGGCCAGAAATGCCTGGGCTTGCCATGAAAAGAGGTGAATTGTCACTTGTACACAAAAAGCACACGCAGTTACTAGGACCGAGCCACAGGCTGACAAATGGCGAATGGTCAAAGGCACGCGGCAAAGACCATGGAATGCCAAGACGGCACGAACACTGGCTTGACTTTCCTAAAAGAATAAAATCCCGTGTGTGACACTCAGCCAAGCACAAGGGTGCACTGGGACCTTTGCTCATGGTGGGATCTGTGAACGAACCTGGAACGGCCCACGGGACAATAAACAGCGGGAGGAAGTTGTTTCTGGACGTGAGGGAGAGTCACCGCGTACCCGGGCTGCCCCATAAGCGAGTGTGCGGGTTACTGCCTTTGTCCCCATCCCCGGCAACAAGTTTATGCATCAGCCACCACGGCCCCCGTGAGCCCACGTGCCTTCCGTGCCTCGTCCCAACCCAACTGTTTATAATGACAAGGGCCCCGTGTGACTACGTGCCAGGCCCACGCCGGGCTCGTGGGCAAAGGGCAGCAGGGTGCAGAGGCCGGTTCTTCCAGAACAGCCACTGTCGTGGGCTGGGGCGCAGGTGTGCGGCGCTGGGCCCCAGCCTCCCACCTGCAGGGGCTGCCCCCAAATGGCGAGGGTGGGGGGGTACCGAGCAGGGCTGTCCCTAGTCCCCAGGGGTCTGGCTGCAGCTAAAACCTCCTCTTCTGTCACCTCCCCGACCGGTCTCCCTGTGCTTCTGCGGCCCCTGGCATGCCCCACATGCCCGAGGAGTCCCCAGGGCAGGGAAGTGACCAATGGCGAAAGGTGGGGACTTCCTGGAGTGCCTCAAGAACAGGACCACCTGTCCCTACAGGTGCAGCCAAGCCCTGGAGGACCTCTGAGGAAGAGGACTGCAGAGCCCTGGAGAGAGACCCACTCCTACCTTATAGGGCATAGATTCAAAAAAGATGGACGTGGCAGAGATTTTCTTCTTGTCCGTCATGAAGCCGTGGGTCAGGTGGCCGCCATCGGGCAGGTCGAGGCCCATGATGCGCCCGTGGGGCTCCACCAGGGCGGTATAGACTGCGAAGTTGGCAGGGGAGCCTGGAAGGCGAGGCCGGAGGGGTACGATGACTTCCGCCCAGCAGGCCCCAAGCAGGACCCCAGAGCTTGGCCACGAGGCCATCAGCCAGGCGGGGGGGCTTAGCCTATCTTTCACTCTCGTTTACGGGCAGTCCTTCCTGGGACTGCTCTCAGTGAACAGCAGCTGGCAGGGGGAGCCCGGGCCCATCTGGAGGTGGCAGTTACCTGAGTAGGGCTGGACATTGACCCCCCAGCACTCGGGGTCCAGACCGTAGACCTGCAGCGCTCGCTTCTGACACAGGAGCTCCAGCTCGTCGATGA
Organism: Ursus maritimus; assembly: GCF_017311325.1. Classification (NCBI taxonomy): domain Eukaryota; kingdom Metazoa; phylum Chordata; class Mammalia; order Carnivora; family Ursidae; genus Ursus; species Ursus maritimus. Next base: position 68,826,597 of record NW_024423786.1, on the reverse strand, counting down.
ACTCGGTCCCGCCATAGTACCTGCGGGAGAAAGCCCACTAAGGCCCCCTCTGGCCCCGATCCTCTGTGCTTCGAACAGAAGCCAAGAAGCTTCGGGCTGGGACCGAAGAATTAAAGAAAAAAAAAAAAGTGGAGGAGCAGTGAGAACGAGTCCTCCGAACCTCACACCACTCATCTTCCATCCGTGCCAAGTGACTGAGTGCCTTCACATCGAGGCAATTCTGACCGAGGCTGTGCAGATGACCCTTGAGGACCTCGTCGTTATGCTGAGTGACCTAAGCCACTTAAAACTGTGTGACTGCCCGCCCATGAGGTTCCAAGAGCAGAGTCCTAGAGCCAGAATGTGCAATGGGGGTTCCTCGGGGTGGGGGTGGGGGGGCAGAGGCAGAGCTGGAAAGTTTTTTGTTTTTCGTTTTTACAGTTCTAATAAAATTTTACTTGTTGTTTAATAATTACATGTGAAAATTTGTTTTTTATCTGTATATTAGTAATGGTAACAACTCAGACATTTTTAACAACTATGCCTTGTGGTCAGAGAAAACTTAAAAATTTTAAATTAAATATATATATACCCTCTTTCTGGGGCAGCTGGGGGGCTCAGTCGGTTGAGTATCTGACTCTTGATTGCAGCTCAGGTCATGATCCCGGGGTCCTAGGATCAAGCCCCATGATGCGCTCCCTGCTCAGTGGGGAATCTGTGGGATTCCGTCGGGGGAAGTCTGTTTTTCCCTCTCCCTCTGCCCCCCCCCAACCTCATGCTTGCTCACACTTGCTCTCTCTCTCAAAATAAATTTTATATATATATATATTCTTTATATATATATATTCTTTTTATCCCAGTAAAGAACACATAACACAGAACTGACATCTTAACCCTTTTTAAGCATACAGTCTAGTGGTGTTAAGTACTTCACGCTGCTAAGTATATTCCCATTGTTGTGCAACAGACCTCTAGAACTTTCTCATCCTGCAAGACTGAAACTCTACACCCACGGAGCAGCAGCTCCCCACTCCCTCCCCACAGCTGCTAGCAACCGTCATTCTCCTTTTCGCTCTGATCCTGACAATTCTAGAAGCTCACAGTGGCATTACGCACTATCCGTATTTTTGGGACTGGGTTATTGCAGTCTCAAAAAAAGTGGGCGCTCACTCCTCGTGGTTCCTCTTCGATGTAGCATGTGACGGGAATTCTTTCTTTTTTAACGGTGAAGGACGTTCGATTATATGGATAGACCACATTTTGCTTTTCCATTCATCCCATCCACCGACACCTGGGTTGCTCCCAGCTCTTGGCTATTGTGAATAATGCTGCTGGGAACAAGTCTGGAAACCGAAAGGGGCTTCGCGGAGTGATCTAGAAGGTCCCTCCTAGCATCGGATTCTCTGCTTTTTCAGCGAAGAAGGGTGTGGTCTCCCCCAAGCTTGGAGGAGAGCAGCCGGATGACTGGGTAAGAATGACGGACCTTCCGGAAGGTCAGGGCTGCAAGGGGCTTAGCAATTAGCCATTTTCCAGAGGCGCAAACACAGGATGGTGATTCATGGTCACGGTGAGGCCCCAGTGCCCCTGCCCGCCTTGCCTCAGATGGAGGAGCCAGGCCACCTGCAGAGGCGGGGAGCTGTGGAAAGATCGCGTGGCGCACAGACCCGGACCTGGTTCTGCTCTGTACCAGGGACTTGGAGCAGCCTCCTTCACCCGCCCAAGTCCGACTCCTTATCTGGAAAGGGGGTGAGAGTGCTGACTTTGCAGTCAGGCTGCGCGATACATGAACGTGACCGTGGTCACGCTCGGCCCGATGCCTAGAACACAGCACTGCGTTTCACCCTCAATTACGCGGCCACCGTCATCTCACAGATCGCCAAGAAAGACAAAAGTGTTTTCAATGAAATGATGGCTTCGGGTCAGTTAGGTCCATCCCAGTTTCGGAGATGTTAAAATGCAAAGAAGTGGGCGCTCAGGGCTGATGAAAGTCAGCAAGGACTCAGTAAACGTCAGCGCGGTTCCCCGCTGCTGTCCCCAGGCTTCCATGGAAATTCAGCTCGGGGCAAGGGGTTCGGAAGCCCGATTCGGGCCTGGGATCTAAGCCGTGTTCTTCAACTAAACTTCACGTATAAGAAAGTGGGAGCTCTTCCTTCATATCCATTTTCACTTGGGACGAGACTCACAGAGGAAGAGAAATGCCCACCAGGGATGAACGGATGGTATAAGAATGTGGGAGCTCTTCATATCCATTTTCACTTGGGACGAGACTCACAGAGGAAGAGAAATGCCCACCAGGGATGAACGGGTGCCCTCAAACCACAGCAGTAAATACCACCTCAGGGGGCCAGGTGTCACCTGCTTCACCTCTCTACAGAGACAGGTGTCCCTGTGTCCACTGGGTGGGGACGAAAACCCTGGGATCCATCAAAGTCTCTTCTACAAGGTCAACTCAGAAACATTGGAACCCCTGAGACAGCTTGGGATTTGGAGTATGTGTGTGGCTTTTTCCAACACCGACAACCAATTCTTGGACGCCAGCTGGGAGGCCCAACAATTCCACCCAATTCTGACACGACCTGGCCCGAGTTAGCGGCCACGCCACAGGTTAAGGACTGACTCAGTTTCAAGAGTCTGCCCTCAGCCACAGTCCTGCGCCCCCAGGCTACCCACACCACTGTCCCGCTTGGCCACACATTTGGGAGTCTCTACAACCTCCTCTCAGGCCTATTCATTTCACCAGAACAACGCAAAGAACTCAGGAAAGCGCTCTATGTATGATTACTGGTCTATTACGAAAGATTCAACTCAAGAATAGTCCAAGGGAAGAGGCGCATAGGGCAACGTGGTGGTGGGGAGGGGCGTCACCCTCCCAGCACCTCGGCTGGTACAAGCCCCACCGCGCTCGGCCCCCTGGTGCCTCGGGGGCTGGGGGAGAGGGCCGAAAGCTCTGCCCTTCTCACCTCCTGTCTGGGCTTTCTGCGTCTAGGCACCCCACCCTCAGTCACCTGCCTTAAACTCAGGCGTGGTCGACAAAGGGTCATCGAGAATAACAGAACACACCTACCACCAGGGAATTCCAAGGGCTTTAGGAGCTCAGTGCCACGGCAAGAAAGACCTGACATTAATTTTTTACGAGACCACAGCATGAAAACATCTACCTGTGTGCGACCCCGAGAAGTCACTGAGTCTCAGTGAGTCTTGGCTTCCTCATCTGTAACTTGTGGAAACCAGCGCTCCTTGCCCTGCAGGGCGGCCCCGAGGATCAAATGAGCTGCGGGTTGTGAAAACACCAGGTGAACCCTCGAAGGCGCAGAGAAGGTAGTTACACAGGGCAGGAGAAAGACTATGCCTTCAACTTGGTTCTCGGCCCTTCTCCAGAGACCTCCAAGGGCATCTCGGTGTGGAGCGGCCGGCAGTGGGTTGAGGGTGAGCCTTCTTTTTCCCTGTCCTCTGGGACACAAATGTACAAATCTGCAAAAACCGTATGTCAAATTCTGTCATCGTCATCTTTGCTGATGACCGTAAAAAACCAGAAATGAATAGAACTTCTTGTGGTTCTCAGGGTGAAGGAGTTGACCACATGCAACGTTTCTAACATAGCCACGAACGAGTCAGTTGTCGCTTCCAGGGCACCCCTGATACAGACTCAATTACTCACAGAGCAACAAGCACCTTCCACGGCACCACTCAGAGTGCTGACCTTTTTCTAGAAGCTTGACAACAGTCCAGCAGCTCCAGACGCCTTAGGCATTGGCCTGTTATTCCAGAAAGCCCCAAAGGGACTGCTAAAGACTGTGAGGACAGCTGCTCCAAGAACATCAGCGCTGTCACATGCTGGGAATTGCAAACGAGTTATGACTGCATGGGAGCGGAATAGAAATCCCCACGCCGTGTAGACCCTAGACTGACTCAGTAGCTCCCATCGCTACGTCAGAAGCAGGCCTCTGACGGCGTTCACATACCTCTGGCCTGGGTACCCCTCGGAGTACTTGTTATTTAAGCAAGAGCCTAGGGCCTCCAAAACTGCTCGGCTGGCGAAATTCTCGGAGGCGATCAGCTCCAGCCCGACCCTCTGGCGGTGACTCTCCTTCTTGATGATGTTGTAAACCTGATGAGAAGGAAAGGGGTAGTGAACGGCTGGCCGGTTCAGGTTAGCGTTTTGCTCTGATCAAAGCCATAGCCTCTTACAGAGATGAGACACTGGGACAGATTCATACTCTGCCCGCAGAAGCCGACCATAACCCCGACAACCCAACTGAGAAGACCCCCATTGCACAAACAGGAAATCGCCCCCCGAGTTGAGCCTTTAGGGAGGAATTCATACAAGACAATAAATTAAGGGACTCAAAAGGACCGAAGAGAAAATGGTCTTTCAAATAAGCACCCCACCTAATGTTTAATTTTCCATCATCTTGTTATTTTCACCCCTATGTTTCACCAAGTTTCTCCCTCCCTGAACTTTATTGCTGGCTCTTCGTCCTTAACACAAGAGTTGCTTTGGTAAACCCACTGGCTTAGTAGACCAGTAGTGGCCGCGGGTTGGGGAGTTTGGGGGGGGTGGGAGGGGGACTGCTCATGGGTCTGAGGTTTCTCTTTGAGGGGGATCAAAATGTTCTAAAATTGATTATGGGGGTGCCTGGGTGGCTCAGTTGGTTAAGCGTAAGACTTCGGCTCAGGTCGTGATTTTGAGGTCCTGGGTTCGAGCCCCGCATTGGGCTCCCTGCTCAGCAGGGATTCTGCTGCTCCCTCTCCCCACTACGCATGCTCTCCCTCAAATAAATAAATAAAGTCTTTTAAAAAATAAAATAAAATTGACCGTGAACATACCAAAACCACGGACGTGTGCACTTGAAGTGGGTGACTTACGTGGCAAGTGAATGATCTCTCACGTATAAAGCTGCTATAAAAACACATCAAGAAAGGATGCTTCTCGGTGTCCAGCTATCTGAACTGGAAGGAAAGGGTCAGATCTCAGTGCCCCTTGCCTCCGGAGCAGCCAGAACAGTGCTCTGCACTGTGGAAACCCAGAAATATCCATATTTGCCCACAGAGGGCTTTTAAAGGTTTTTTAAATGTTTATTTATTTTAGAGAGAGTGTGAATGAGCAGAGGGAGGAGCAGAAGGAGAGGGAGAGAGAATCTGAAGCAGACTCCATGCTTAGTGTGGAGCCCGACACGGGGCTTGATCTCGCGACCCTGAGATCATGACCTGAGCCGAAACCAAGAGTTGGATGCTTGACCAACCGAGCCACGCAGACGCCTCCCACAGAGGACTTTTAGCCACTTTGTCAGCCACCGCCTCTAAATCCAGCATTCTTACACTACCTGCAAGGCTGTCCCGAGTAAGGGTTACTTAGGAGTGGACCTGGCGACTGAAACAAGACTCCCCGCGCCTCACCTCGGTGTCACTGTCTTTCAGGGGCTGCGCCAGCATTTTTTCATGCGAGGACCACAGGTCGGCATCCTTGGGAGCTCCGTTGACTTGAGTCATCATCGCACGGGTTCAAAGTTGCCTAAAATTGGAAACACTCCCCGCATTAAATTCAGTTAAAGTTCATGGCGACCTGTGGGTTCTCCCGAGCTGCTGAAGGACTGACGTGTTTTACGGCCTTTCCCTCACAACTGCTGGATCAACACGATGGCCTTCTATTGCAAAACCACTGTGTAGCTTCTGGTTCCTTCTGAAACTGTGGAGGTCAGCTCGTGATCCCGTTCGTAGAGAGAACTCCCCGCCCTCCCTCTGAGGCCTGCCCCAGCCTAGAGAGAGCCCGATACCCCTCTTCCCAACTATACCTTTCCTGGTTACGGGGTCGCTCCCCTCCTAAACCAGGTGCCTTGAAGGCAAAAACTGAGTGTTACTTTTTAAATTTTTTTGAATCCCACACAGAACCCCAGCATGGCCGTATTTGTCAAATGCGCGAACAAACCAATTGCCAACGTCAGTGTTATTCTTCCCATTTTTTCAAGTAATGAAAATGAGGCTCGGAAAAGAAAAAAAGTTATTTCAGCCCCAGGGCTGCACAGCAGGTTGGCCAGGAAGGAAGGGCTCAAAACCCCCAAACACACATTCTGAGTGCCCCCCACTCTCCCTCCTGTAGGAACTACGAGTCAAGGCACGCCTTTGTGCTGAAATAGAAACCCTCGGGTAAAAGCCGCAGGTCAGATTTGCACGTCTGTCTTTTTCATCAGAAAACGGCATCCCGTTAAAGCAGGGCTGAGCGGAAAACGCAAGCTTCTTAACCTAGGTTTCTGCAGAGTGCGACAGGCATTTAGTGGGCAGTGGCTGGCCACCAGCGTGAAAGTTTAAATATTAATAGGAACCAACCTCCTCTAATCAGCAGTTGGCAGGTTTTCAGGACTTGTCCGTCAATTTGCTATGTTTTCATTTCGGGGCACTCACTCGCCAGTTATTTACCGAGGACCTGCCCCATGGCAGCCACGGGATTGGTACTGGGCACACAGTGGTGACCAAAACAGACGGGAGCCCTGCCCAGCAGCAATGAAAAAGGGTGGCTTCATGCAGCTACATAAAACGAGGAAAGTGGCACGGGGGACAAGAACGGGGTCGTGGCATGAGCAGGGATCACTGTGGACAGCTGGGTCCGGGGCCTATTGGAGATGGGATCCAGAGGACATCCAGACTGGGAAAGAGCCGATCAGGAGGAGAAAGCCCATCTTCCAAGAGTACTGTGGGTTAATAAGAAATATATATTGGTCTCTGCTCTTAAAAGTCTTGTGATTTCCTGGGAGGGATAAGGGTGACTTTTGTTCTCCTTAGGTGACTCCGGGTGGACTCCTGGCTGGTCACCACAAAGACCAAGCCATGATCAGAAGCTTGGAATTTTCCATCCGGACTCCCCATTCTCCAGGGAGGAGAGAGGTGTTAGAAATAGAGTTAATAATTGATCAAGTGTAGGTGAGGAAGGTTCCATAAAAATCCCCAAAGTATGGGGTCTGGGGAGCTCCCATGTTGGTGAATACCCACGTACCCGGAGGGTAGCGCACCCCAACTCTGGGGGGACCCTCCCACACCTCACTCTAAGTATCTCTTTATCCGGCTGTTTGTCGGTATCCTTCCTTTATGGTATCTTCTACTATATAATAAACTGGTAAAGGTAAGCAAATGTTTCCCTGAGTTCTACGGGCTGTCTTAGCAAATGACTGAATCCAAGGAAAGGCGGGTCAGGTCACGGGGACCTCCAATTTGTAGCAAGTCATACAGAAGTTGTGGGTAACGTGGAGACCTCCTAGTTGCGGTTGGCATCTGAAATGGGGGGCAGTCTCGTGGGACTGAGCCCTTAACCTGTGGGGTCCATGCTAACTCCAACCAGTAGCAGAACTGAATTGAACTGCGGGATCCCCCCCAGCCGGTGTCACAGAATTGCTGATGTGTGGAAAACCCACGCATCTGGTGGTCAGAAGTGTCATGAGTGTGGCAGCAGTGTGAGGAAAGGGGGCACACAGCCCCAAGAGCAATTGTTCCTGGGCCAGCTCACCCACTCATTTGCTAGACAAACATACCCGCTAAATACAACAGCCCAATAGTCCCAAATCACACTGATGCGTTCTCCGTAGCCTCCGGTGGAGCCAGCAAGAAGCAACTATCAGAAATCGGTCACTGGGAAATTCCTCACTGGGGCTTTCAAAGCAGCCAGGATTTTCACTCAAGCACCGGAGGATTAGGACTTCAAAGTAATGCGTGCTCCTGCAGTGACAGCAGGCCTGCCTTGCCAAGGGTGGCGGGCAGCCTTGGAGGTGGCTGGCCGTGTCCAGGTTGCCGTCACAGGGGGAGAGAGAGATGGGGAAAATGGTTTGGCCACTATGCCCACGGCTTTTCTCCGTCCTGATTCCCGCATTCAAGAATGGCCGGTACAACCCAAGGCTCTCTGCATCGGCCCACACACGTGCCCTCAACAGGTGCTAAACCCACCAAAAAAAACCAAAACCAAAACCAAAAAAACGTGAGAGCCAAAACAGGTGCTCTGGTCCTAGAATCTGGAAGACCAAGCTTCTTTGAAATACTGATTACTCAAAAAGGATTCCAACGTGGCAAGCAACAGAGAAGATATTGCTCAAAGGCCAAATAACTAAGTCCATTTGGAGGCCTCCTCCTCCAAGGTACGTCAGATCTACAATCATTCTGGCAAAGGTGCTCCGTTGCACCACGCTCAGGACAAGACACAAAGTCCCCACCGGCACCTCTGCACCCCCTGGCTTCCCTTTGGCAGAACACCTGCTGCCTTGTGCCCTCCCTGCAAATCTTTTCCTTGCTGGAGATGCTAATTCTGAGTCAGTTACCGCTGAAGGGGGGGGGGGCTGCACGTGGGCACGTGGGGCCTCCACGTCCCCCTGCTCTCACTGCCCACCCACCAGGAGGAGTTTTCTACCCTGTATCCTATAACTACTCAGGATCAAGCCTCCTTCCCCAACATGGGGTACTTAATCCATACCCTTATTAAGCCCATACCCTTCCTTTTTTTTTTTTTTTTTCCACACCCTTATTAAGCCCATACCCTTCCTTTTTTTTTTTTTTTTTTTTTTTGAGATTGTATTTATTTATTTCAGGCAGGGCAGAGGCAGAAGCAGGCTCCCTGCAGAGTAGGGAGCCCAATGCAGGGCTAAGTCACCCAGGTGCCCTAAACCCATACCCTTCTTGAGTCCAGATGAAGCTTTTTTAACCGTGAAGAAGTTTCGATTCTTTATTCAAACAGAGAGTTCAGGGGCGCCTGGGTGGCTCAGGCGGTTAAGAGTCTGCCTTCAGGGGCGCCTGGGTGGCACAGCGGTTAAGCGCCTGCCTTCGGCTCAGGGTGTGATCCCGGCGTTATGGGATCGAGCCCCACATCAGGCTCTTCAGCTATGAGCCTGCTTCTTCCTCTCCTGCTCCCCCTGCTTGTGTTCCCTCTCTCGCTGGCTGTCTCTATCTCTGTCAAATAAATAAATAAAATCTTTAAAAAAAAAAAAAAGAAAGAGTCTGCCTTCAGCTCAGGGCATGATGTCCTGGGATCGAGTCCTGCATCGGGGGAGCCTGCTTCTCCTTCTCCCTCCGCCTCTTCCCTCTGCTTGTTCTGTCTCAAATAAATAAATAAAATCTTAAAAAAAAAAAAAAAGCAGAGTTCAAGATTCTTTTGTTTCAATGTAGTAAATTACACCTACTGTAGATATAATCTATTGTCTACTAAGTCAATTAGATTATATTCTGGGGCAATTTGAATTACAGTAAGAAAGACAAAGACCTGGAATGTAAATAGCTGCTTTATGTGTCAACTTGACCAGAGTTATGGATGACCAGGTAGCTGATGAAACAAGAAAGAAATCCTGACACTGTGTACCTTTTAAGATGCAGAGGGAAGATCATCATTTTTAGCTAATATTATATTTAGGGAAGACAAACTTCGCATCCTTTCTTGAAGTTTGGAGTTTGGCTGAAACAGAACATACCTTGAACTTTGTCCTTGTTTTTTTTTTTTTTTAACTGTGATAAAATATATGTAAGATTTACGATTTTAACCATTTTTTTTAAGATTTTATTTATTTATTTGACAGAGAGAGAGACAGCCAGCGAGAGAGGGAACACAAGCAGGGGGAGTGGGAGAGGAAGAAGCAGGCTCATAGCGGAGGAGCCTGATGTGGGGCTCGATCCTGGAACGCCGGGATCACGCCCTGAGCCGAAGGCAGACGCTTAACGACTGCGCTACCCAGGCGCCCCTTAACCATTTTTTAATTAAAAAATGATCTTTATTAAAACATTTTTTTTTCTACTTCACCCATCCACCTCCCCTTGGTAACCATCAGTTTGTTCTGTAGTTAAGTCTGGCTTTTTCTCTTTTTTCTTTGCTTGCTCGTTTGTTTTGCTCCTTAAATGCCACATAGAAATGAACCCCCTAGGGTCTTTGTCATTCTCTGCCATTTTGACCATTTTTAGGTGCAATTCAGTGGCATTAAATACACGCACGTCGTTGTGCAACCATCACGACCATCTGTCTCCAGAACTTTCTCATCACCCCAAACAGCAATTCTGGGCACCCATGAAACATCTCTCCATTCCACTCTCTCCAAGCTGGTGGGAGCAACTATTCTACTTTCTACGAATTTGACTGTTTCAGGTGCCTCAGTAAATGAAATCACACAACAGTCGCCCTTTTGTGTCTGGCTTATTTCACGTCGCGGGAGGCCTTCCAAGTTCATCCATGTTGTAGCTTGTGTCAGAATTTCCCTCCCTGTCAAGTCTGGGTAATACTCCACTGCATGCAGACACCACACAGTACTTTGTTCGTCCATTCTTCCATCACCGACATTGGTTGCTTCCACCTTTTGGCCACTGTCAATAATGCAACCATGAATGTAACAAATACCAAGCGCCTGCTTTCAGCCCTTCTGGGTACAGACCCCAAGAGGAATTGCTGGATCATACAGTAATGCTATATTTCGTTCAAGACAAGCTTTTGACGTTTCAGAAATCTATACTCTATTATTAGCCTACAGTGAATTCATTCATTCCTGCAACAAATATTTATTGAGCAATTCCCATGTCCCAGGCACTGAGCTAGGAACTAGGAACACATGGGTCCAAAAGACAGAGGCCCTGCTTTTGTGAGGAGCAGACTAATACACAAGTAAACCAGAAATATACAAGATAATTTCAGGTGGTGGTGATGGCCATGAGGACAATAAATGGGTGGAGGGCTCCTTTAGGAGAGGCCTTGGAAAGTGCCTGGGCTGAGATCTGAAGTGGGAAGGAGCCAGGCTTCTGCGATCTGGGGCAAGCGCTCCTCACCTTATCACCGTTAGTGCAAAGGCCCTCAAATGGGAAGAAGTTTGACTTGTTAAGGGCCAGAAATCAGGCCCCTGTGGCTGAAGCTTGGGGAACAGAGGCCCAAGAGATGACACTGGAAGGACCAAGGGTGAGAGCAGGGATGGGAGAACAGATTCTTCACCTTGACCGTGCATGCTTGACAAGTTTCAAACTGTGTTCTAGAAACCTCGGTCTTCAGCCATGTCTCAATCCATCTGTGAAATCGGAAACTAACAACTAGAGAAACCCAGCTGAGGGAGATCAAGGTTCCCCACGTCAAAAAGCAGGTGGGGGACACCTCCCAAGCTGGACCCCTCCAACCCTCCCACGTCCCGACAGTGAAGACCAGAGCCGAGGAAACTGTGCTAAAACCAGCCTGCTGGGTTCAGATCCTGCTCTCCACTTCCTAAGGTGCAACCCCAGTTGCTGACACCTCTGTTTCTCAGCCCCCTCATTAAACCCAGGAGTGAAGACAGTTCTGAGCTGGCAGGGAGAGTTAAACGAGCCACCGGACATACACAGGGCACTCAGAACAGTGCCAGGCACAAAGTACTCAAAAATGATCAGCTACTACTCTTACAAAGAACGGAGGGACCTTAGGGCCATCTTTGTTACCACTCAGTAATCTGGGCGGAGCACCCCGGCAGGAAACAGCCCACTGCTGCCGTTACTATCATTATAGTGCCGGATATTTCTGTTGGGGAAATGTCACTCATGTGTGGCACCGTCCTCACCTCAACCCCAGGAAAACAGACCCGCTAAGTGAATTTACTTGCCAAGGTCATCAGCCTCCCCATGGCCCCAAATCTTCCCTGGGCCTTTTGCCACAGAAGTGGAACCAGCCAGAAGTCTCCGGAGGGAACGGCCCTGTTGAATGGCATCTGTGTGTCCCACACACAGATTCTGTGCTGCCTAGTTTACAGAGGAGGAAACAGGCTCGGAGAGCTCAGGGGTCGAAGGTGCTACAACAGAGTCAAAATTCGACCTCCGGTTTACCTTTAGCTCCAAAGCACGTTCCCATGAATAAAAGCACAGGCTGCCCGCGTCCAACGCCTGCTCCCTCAAGTGAGAAATTTAAAATATGATTTCATAAGAACCTGAACTGGTGTTTCCAGTCCGGCAACTGCCTGGCTAAAGACACGTTTTGTGCTGGCCTCAGCGATCAAGGGTCACTTAAATTCCAGGACCTCGAAGCACAGGGCACGGGGCCAAGAACCCCACAGGGCAACGTTTGTCTCCTAGCACAGGGGGTGACAGATTGCAGACAACAGGCGCCGCTCCTCCCCCGCAGGGATCTGTTCGCACTCCAGAGCGCGACCATACATGCAATGCTTGAGAGCGCGGGCTTTGAGAGCTTCCGTTTAATTCCGGGCTCTGCCATTTTGCTATCTGCAGGGTCGCGCCTAAAGCGGCTCTTCTCCTCGAGCCTCACCTTCCTCATCTGTAAAATGGGCTCTGTGATAGCACTCCGCCTGCAGCTTTGTTGAGGGGCTTCTGTAGCCAGGCGAAGGGGTGTACTTAAATTGAAAAAGCTCTGCGAGAAAAGTGCTCAGTGGGGAGCGGCTACTTCATCAGCTCTAAGCCTTCGCATCTGCGTCAAAGGCTGAGCCCGCCACCCCCACTGCACCGACCGGTGACCAGGGACCGGGCATTGGGGCTCGCCGCCCTCCCGCCCCTCACCCCGGCCACTAACAAAGCGCCCCGTACCTTTTCCGGCTTCTCAGAGCTGCAGGGGAAGCGCGGTGGCGAGGCGCACACCACAAAGGGAGCGCACACCCCGAGAGCGCCGGCGACACCAAGGTCCTGGCACCCGAAGCTGCCCACCTACCGGAACAGGCTCTCGCACACCAGCCCAGCGACCCCGAGGCCCCACGCTGCAGCCGCCGCTGCCAGAGTCCGAGACCCGCCGACGCGCGCCCGACTGTGTGCCCGCCACGTGACACCTGCCGCGCGAGTCCGGAACGCAGAACTTGGCGCGCGGCGGTTCGCGCTCCACTCTGTGCCCGGTGCTCGGCGCCCGGCCCCGCCCCCGGAGGGGACCAATCAGAGGGGCAGCCCCGCCCCCCAGGCGCAGGCGCTATTGGCTGCGGCGGAGCGGTGGGCGGGGATGCCCCGCCCCTCCCGGCCCGGGAGCTTACCTAGTCCTTGGCCGCGGGCTAGGGGCGGGGTTTTCCGGGGTGGTGTGGGCGGACGGCCTGTCCCAGTGAATTTGAGTAGGCCGCGGAATTAGGGGTGAATTGTGTTGCTTATATTTAAGATCTGCATTGTCCTATTTACAGTGTAGCACAGTGATCATTTAAATAGGACAAACGTGGGTTCGAACTCTGACACTGTTGCTCTCCGCGTATGGAGTCCTAGACCGGTCAGTTTATGTGAATTTCGTATTTCTCAACTTTGAATTGGAGATCATTTCATCTGCCTGACAGGACTCCCGGGAGGATTAATAGACATATTTGAAACATTTAACATCGTACCTGACACATTATAAGGGCTCAACAAATAATTAGCCATCGTTAAGAATAGTAAAAACCACGGGGCTGCGCAGTATAGGAAAAGGAGCTGACAAAGATTCTCTTGTTGGCCGAGCTCTAGTCACGCTCCCCTGAACTCTTTTTCAACTAAGCCTTAGCTGAATTCTTCCTAAAATGTGAGAAACACGGAAGTCCAAAAGGCTTAGCAAATCAGATATGGAGGGACGTGGGTTCTGGCTCCCCCATATCTGATTGGATTCCTTGTTCACCACCATCCTTGGTGATGTTGAATCACCCTGGCTTGGTCAATTTATCCAGAATCCCCCTTACTCCTGGTGTTTGCTCTTAGTAATTTTCCACCCACAGACACCCCCTTCTCCTTGGGTGTAGATTCCCAATCGCCCATGCTCTATTCAGAGTTCAGCTCCATTTCTCTCCCCCACTGCAATCCCATCCAGCAAATTTGGTTTCTGGTAAGGGCTCTCTTCTCGACTTGTATATGGCTGCCTTCTCACTATGTCCTCACATGGCCTTTCCTTGGTGTGTGTGTGTGCACAAGGAGAGAGAGCAAGATCTCAGGTGTCTCTTCTTATAGGGACACTAATCCTATCAGATCAAGGCCCGGTCCTTGTGCCTTCGCTTACCCTTAATCACCTCCTAAAGACCCAGATGTCCAAATACAGTCTAATAGAGGGTTGGGCCTCCAACATAAGAATGGGGGGGGGGCAAGGATGACACAATTCATTCCATAGCCATCAGAATGGCTAAAATGAAAAGATCATGTTAATGTCAAATGGGGGAGAAGCAGCTAAGAAACTAGATCTCTCATCCATTCCCGGTAGAGATGTAAAATGTTATAGCCACTCTGAAAAAGTTTGTCAGTGTCTTTTTTTTTTTTTTAAGATTGTTCATTTATATGAGAGAGTGAAAGCGAGAGCGATCACAGAGGGGGAGAGAGAAGCAGACTCGCTGCTGAGCAGAGAGCCCAATGCAGGGCTCGACCCCAGGACCCTGGGATCAGGGACCAAGCTGAAGGCAGCCACTTAACCGACTGAGCCACCAAGGTGCCACAGTCTGTGAGTGTCTTAAACTAAACCTACGCTTTCCATATTAGCTAGCAATCATACTCCTGGGCATTTACCCAGGGAAATGAAAACTTTAGTCCACATGACCTATACATAAGCATTCAAAGCAGCTGTATTACCCCCAAACTGGAAACAAGTCAAACGTCCTTCATTAGGTGAATGGTTAAACCAACTCTTACGGGAGCTTTTCATTCTTCCATTCCCTATATACGAAGTCAAGATTCTAAAATCAACAGGCAGATCCATTTTGGATCTCTCTGTCGAATAAAAAAAAAATCAACAAAACTGATAACACTCTACCAAGAATAATCAAGAAAATAAGAGAGAAGACACAAATTACTAATATCAGGATGGAAAAAGTAGACATGACTACATGCCATAAAAGCATTGAAATAATAATAAGAGAATTAAACAAAACAGATAAACTCCCTCAAAGTCACATATTACCAACACTCACTTAAGAGGAAATAGAAATTATGAATAACCTGACATCAAGTAAAGAACTTGAATTCATATCTTCAAAAAGTTCCCAGAAATAAAACTCCAGGCCCATATAGTTTTCCTAACTATCAAACATTTAAGAACTAATGCCAATTCTTTTTTTTTTTTAAGATTTTATTTATTTATTCGAGAGAGATAGAGACAGCCAGCGGGAGAGGGAACACAAGCAGGGGGAGTGGGAGTACTGACCAGTAACTTATTACAGTGTGAGCTCAACCATGTAACCACCACCCATTTAAAGACCTAGAGTGGTACAGCACCCCAGAAGCTCTTCCTGTGCCCCCACTGAACAACAAATGCTTCCCAAAGGAACCACCACCCTGACATCTAACACCATACATTAATTTTGCCTGTTTTTTGGTATACTTTATCTGATCGGAATTATATGGTATATATTGTTTTATACCTGGTTTCTTTTTTTTTTTTTAAGATTTTATTTATTTATTTGACAGAGATAGAAACAGCCAACGAGAGATGGAACACAAGCAGGGGGAGTGGGAGAGGAAGAAGCAGGCTCATAGCGGAGGAGCCTGACGTGGGGCTCGATCCCATAACGCCGGGATCACGCCCTGAGCTGAAGGCAGACGCTTAACCGCTGTGCCACCCAGGCGCCCCAAGAAGTAGTAAACACCTTCCAACACATTTCATGAGCCCAGCATTACTTATTACAAAAACTAGACAAAACTGCAGACCAATATCCCTCGTGAGCAGAGATATAAAAGTCCTTAACAAAATAATAACAAACCAAATTCAGCAAAATAGAAGTACGATCATATATTTGATCAGCTGGCGTTTATCCCAGAAATGCAAAGTTTATTTCAACATCTGAATATCAATCAATGCAATTCACATATTAATAGAATAAAGGGAAAAAACACAATCATACAATAAATGCAGCAAAAGCACTGGTCAGATTTAGCACCAGGTTGGGTTTTTGGTTTTTTTTTTTTGTATTATCAATAAAGCTGCTATAAACATCCATGTGTAGGTTTTTGTGTGAACATAAACTTTCATTTCACTTATACTAAATACCTAGGAAAGATGGCTGGCTGTTACGCTAAGTATAACTTTGTAGTAAACCGCCCGTGTGGCTTCCAGAGTGGCTGTATAAATTTGCACTCCCATAAATAAGAATGAGAATTATAGTTTTTCACATTCTCATCTCTACAGTAGTTTCCCCCTTATCCCCAGTGACTATGATCCAAGACCCAGTGGATGCCCGAACCAAACCCTATATATACTATGTTCTTTCATAAATGTATATATCTATGATAAAGTTTAAGTTATAAATTAGGCACAGGAAGGGATTAACAACAATAACTAATAATAAAGTAGAACAATTACAATAATGGATTGTAATAAAAGTTATGTGAATGTGGGCTCTCTCTGAAAATATCTCATTGTATCTCAGAGTATCTCATTCACTCTTCTCATGACTATGTGAGATGATAACATGCCTGTGTGATGAGATGAGGTGAGGTGGGTGACATGGCCATTGGGAAGCAGTGTTAGACTACTATATATCAGAAGGAGGATAGGATGCATAGAAAGGAGTATCATCTGCTTCTGGACTGTAGTTGAACCTGGGTAACTGAAGCTATGGAAAGCGAAATGGTGGATTAAGGGGGGCTTCTATTGGATTTGGTTTTGTCAGTGTTTCAGATTTTTTTTTTAAGAAAGAGAGCATGCACCAGCAAGCTGGGGTGGGGAGTGGGCAGGGAGAGGGAGAGAGATCATCTTAAGCAGGCTCCATGTCCAGTGCAGAGCCCAACATGGGGCTCAATCTCAGAACCTTGAAATCATAACCTGAGCCAAAATCAAGAGTTGGACGTTTAACTGACTGAGCCATCCAAGTGCCTTTATTTCCTTTTCTTGTCTAATTGCACTGGCTAGAACCACTAGTCCAATGCTGAATAGTAGTAGGGAGAGCAGATATCCTTTTCTTGCTCCTGATCTTAGGAGGAAAGCATCTAGTCTTTAATCATTAAGTATGATGTTAGCTGTGAGTTTTCCTCAGATGCTCACACTCGGGTTGAGTAAGCGCCCTTTTCTTCCTAGTCTGTTGAGGGTTTTTTGTTTTGTTTTTTGTTTTTAAATCATTAAAGAGTTTTGGAATTTGTCAAATGATTTTCCTGCATCTATTGGGGATCATTATGTAGCATTTAAAAAATTATATGGTCTATATACTACATTAATGTTTTTGAATGTTCAACCAACTTTGGATTCTGGGTATAAATCCTACTTGGTCACAGTACATAATTCTTTTATATGTTGGTGGGTTCAGTTTGCTAATAATTTGTTAAGGATTTTTGTTTCTATATTTGTAAGAGATATTTATAATTTTCTTTCTGATGACTTTGTCTGACTTTAGTATCAGAGTAATACTAGCTTCATAGGAAGGGCTGGAAAGTGTTCCTCCCTCATCCATTTTTGGGAAGAGTTTGTGAGGAATTATTAATTCTTCTTTAAATATTTGGTCAAATTCACCAGTGATGCCTCTGGGCCTATGTTTTTCTTTGTGGGTAGAATTTTGAGGACTAATTCAATTGCTTACTTACTATTGGTTTATTTGGAGCCTCTATTTTTTCTTCCATCAGTGTCAGTAGTTTGTGTTTCTAAGTATTTGTCCATTTTATCTAGTTATCCGATTTACTGGCATACATTTCTTTCAGCCATTAGCTCTTTAATTTTTAATTGTTTTCTTCTCTCTCTCTCTCTTTCTTGTACTTCAGTTATATATATGTTGGTGCATTTAATGTATTTCAAATTTCTCTGAGGCTGTATTCATTTTTTTTCTTCTTGCCATTCTTTGGATTGCGTAATCTCTATCAATCTATCTTCGAGTTCACTAATTTTTTCTTCTGCCATTTCTATCTACTGTTGGGAATCAAGAGGGAATTTTTCATCTCAGTTCTTGTACTTTTCAACTCCAGGATCTCCATTTGGTTCTTTTTAAAAAATAATTTCCATTTTTGGGGCGCCTGGGTGGCACAGCGGTTAAGCGTCTGCCTTCGGCTCAGGGCGTGATCCCGGCGTTATGGGATCGAGCCCCATGTCAGGCTCCTCCGCTATGAGCCTGCTTCTTCCTCTCCCACTCCCCCTGCTTGTGTTCCCTCTCTCGCTGGCTGTCTCTATCTCTGTCGAATAAATAAATAAAATCTTTAGGGGCGCCTGGGTGGCACAGCAGTTAAGCGTCTGCCTTCGGCTCAGGGCGTGATCCCGGCGTTATGGGATCGAGCCCCACATCAGGCTCCTCCGCTATGAGCCTGCTTCTTCCTCTCCCACTCCCCCTGCTTGTGTTCCCTCTCTCGCTGGCTGTCTCTATCTCTGTCGAATAAATAAATAAAATCTTTAGGGGCGCCTGGGTGGCACAGCAGTTAAGCGT
>NW_024423786.1:68770543-68808375 GCF_017311325.1 Ursus maritimus | reverse complement strand
TTTTAAAGATTTTATTTTTATTACACAGAATGAGACAAGCCAGCGGAGAGAGAGGGACTTACGCAGGAGTGGGGAGAGGAAGAAGCAGGCTCCGTAACAGAGCCTGATGTGGGAGGCTCGATCCCATGACGCCGCCGGGGATCACGCCTGGCGAAAGACGCGGCTTAACTGCTATTGCTACAGGCCCCTAAAGATTTTATTTATTTGTCGAGCAGAGATAGGAGCAGCCAGCGAGAGGAACACAAGCAGGGGGAGTGGGAGAGGAAGAATGGCAGGCTCATGGCCGGAGAGCCTGACATGGGGCTCGATCCTGAACGCCAGAGGATCACGCCCTGAGGCCGAAGAGCAGGGCGCTTAACCGCTGTGCCACCCAGGCGCCCAAAAATGGAAATATTTTTAAAAGAACCAAATGGAGATCCTGGGTTGAAAAGTACAAGAACTGAGATGAAAAATTCCCTCTTGATTCCCAACAGTAGATAGAAATGGCAGAAGAAAAATTAGGTAACTCGAAGATAGATTGATAGAAGAATTACGCAATCAAAGAATGGCAAGAAGAAAAAAATAGAATACAACCTCAGAGAAATTTGAAATACATTAAAATGCACTAACATGATATATAACTTGGAAGTAAGAAAAGAGAGAGAGAGAAGAAAACAATTAAAAATTAAAGATAATGGCTTTGAAAGAAGATGATGCCAGTAACAATGGATAACTAGATAAAAATGGACAAATACTTAGAAACACAAAATACTGAGCCTGATGGAGAAGAAAATAGGAAGGCTCAAATAAAAACCAATAGTAAGTAAGCTTAATTGAATTAGTCCTCAAAATTCTACCACAACAAAGAAAAACATAGGCCCAGAGGCATCACAGTGGTGAATTTGACCAAATATTTAAGAAGATTAATAATTCTCACAACTCTTCCCAAAAATGGATGAAAGGAGAGAACACTTCCATCCCTTCCTATGAAGCTAGTATTACTCTGATACTAAGTCAGACAAAGTCATCAGAAAGAAAATTATAAATATCTCTTACAAATATATAGAAACAAAAATCCCTTAACAAATTATTAGCAAACTGAACACAACATAAAAAAAATTATTACTATGTGCCAGTAGATTTATACCCAGAATCCAAGGTTGGTTGGAACATTCAAAAAACATTAATGTAGTATAGGACCATATAATTTTTAAATGCTACATAATGATCCCCCCAATAGATGCAGGAAAATCATTTGACAAATTCCAAAACTCTGTTAATGATTTAAAAACAAAAAACAAAAACAAAAAACCCTCCAACAGACTAGAGGAAGAAAGGCTTACTCAACCCGAGTGTGAGGCATCTGAGAAACTCACAAGTAACATCATACTTAATGATTAAAGACTAATGCTTTCCTCTAAGATCAGAACAGAAGATGTCTGCTCTCCCCACTACTATTCAGCATTGGACTAGTGGTTCTGCCAGTCAATTAGACAAGAAAGGAAATAAAGGCACTTGGATGGCCTCAGTCAGTTAACGTCAACTCTGATTTTGCTCAGGTTATGATTTCAAGGTTCTCGAGATTACAGAGCCCCATGTTGGGCTCTGCATGGTTACATGGAGCCTCGCTTAAGATGATCTCTCTCCCTCTCCCTGCACCACTCCCCACCCAGCTTGCTGACTGCATCTCTCTTTCTTAAAAAAATCTAAACATGACAAAAACCAAATCCAATAGAAGCCCCCCCTTAATCCACCATTTTTAAGCCTTTCCATAGCTTCAGTGTTACCCAGGTTCAACTACAGTCCAGAAGCAGATGATACTCCTTTCTTGCATCCTATCCTCCTTCTGATATTATAGTAGTCTAGACTTGCTGCTTCCCCAATAGGCCATGTCACCCACCCTCACCCTCATCTCATCACACTGTTATCATCTCACACTAGTATGAGAAGGAAGTGAATGAGATCCTCTGAGATACAATGAGATATTACAGAGGAGCCCACATTCACATAACTTTTATTACAATCCATTATTGTATTGTTCTCCACTTTTATTATTAGTTATTGTTGTTAATCCCTTCCACCATTCTGTGCCCTAATTTATAACTTAAACTTTATCATAGATATATACATTTATGAAGAGACATAGTATATTAGGGTTTGGATTCGGGCATCCACTGGGTCTTGGATCATAGTCACTGGATGGGGATAAGGCTCTGTAGAGATGAGAATGTGAAAAACTATAATTCTCCATTCTTATTTGCGAAGATGCAAAATTTATACAGCCACTCTGGAAGCCACCACCGGCGGTTTTACTACAAAAGTTATACTTAGCGAATAGCCAGTCTTTCTATATTTAGTATAAATGAAATGAGGATTTATGTGTTCACTACAAACCTACACTGTGATGTTTTATAGCAGCTTTATTGATAATAAAAAAAAAACCAAAAACCCAACCTGGTGCTAAATCTCAGGCCAGTGCTTTTTGCTGCATTTATTGTATGATTGTGTTTTTCCCTTTATTCTATTAATATGTACGAATTGCATTGATTGATATTCAGATGTGAAATAAACTTTGCATTTCTACGGATAATAACTGATCAAAATATGATGATGCGTACTTCTGATTTTGCTGATTTGGTTTTGTTATTATTTTGTGTAAAGGACTTTTATATCTCGCTCACGGGATATTGGTCTGCAGTTTTGTCTAGTTTTTGTAATAAGTAATGCTGGGCTCATGAAATGTGTTGGAAGGTGTTTACTACTTCTTCGGAGCGCCTGGTAGGCAAGTCGGTTAGCGTCCTGCCTTCAACTCAGGCGTGAATCCCGGCGTTAGGGATCGACCGCGTCAGAGCTCCTCGCTGCCAGAGCTATACTTCTTCTCTCCACTCCCCTGCTTGTGTTCCATCTCCGTTAGCTGTTTCTATCTCTGTCAAATAAATAGATAAAATCCTTAAAAAAAAAAAAGACCAGGTATAAAACAATATATACCACTATAATTCGATGAGATATAGTATACCAAAAACAGGCAAAATTGGAATTGTTAGTGTCAGGAATTTGGTGGTTCCTTTGGGAAGCATTTGACTTGTTCAGTGGGGAGCATGGGAAGAGCTTCTGGGGTGCTGTACCTCTGGGTCTTTAAATGGGTGGTGTTTATGGTTGAGGCTCACCTGTATATAAGTTACTGAGTCGTACTCCCCTCCCCTGCTTGTGTTCCCTCTCTCCGCTGGCTGTCTCTATCTGAAATAAATAAATAAATAAATAAATAAATAAAATCTTAAAAAAAAAAGATTAATATCACCGATAATAAGATATGTTGACTTCATATCAGACACAGAGAAAAGCACTTTACCTCTCAGCTTTTCTTCCTTGGAATGCATAGCCTTGATGGAATCTGGAGAAAACACCAGATAAACCCAAATTAAGGGGCATTCTACAAAAGAGAATTTAGAACTCCACTAAATTGTCAAGGTTGTGCAAGAGAAGGAAAGCAGTGAGGAACTGCCACAGACTGGAGAAGACTAAGGAGGTATGACATCGAAACGGAATACAGGATCCTGGATTGGAAACAGGAACAGAGGAAAATAAATCTTAGGGGAAACACTGGTGAAATCCAAATAAAGCATGCAGTTTAATTAATAGTGAGGTACCAAGGTAATTTTCCAGTTTTAACCATTGCACTGCGGATATGTAAGTTGTTATCATTAGAGGAAGCTGGGAGAATGGTATATGGAAACACTGTTAATTTTTTTATTGTAGTGAAATATACAGAACATAAACACATTGGCTATTTTAACCATTTTTAAACATATAATTCAATGGCCTTTAGTGAATTTACTATGTTATGCAATCATCACCAACTAGAGTTCCAGAACATATTTATCAACCTGAAAGAACTCTGTAATATTTTTTTAAAGATTCATTTATTTATTGGGGGGGGGGCAGAGGGAGAGGGAGAGACAGTCTTGAGCAGACTCCACACTGAGCACGGAGCCTGATTCAGGGCTCGGTCTCATGACCCTGAGATCATGACCCTGAGATCACGACCTGAGTCAAAACCAAGAGCCAGCCTCACAACTGATTGAGCCACCCAGGTGCCCCAGAACTCTGTAATATTTTTACAACTGTTCATAGCACTAAGATTATTTCAAAATAAAAAGTTAAAAAAAATTCACCCATTTGTGAAAAAAAAAAAACACTTTCAGCAAACTAGAAATAAGGAAACTTTCTCAGCCTGATAAAGGGCATCTATGAAAAACCTATAGGTAACATAACACTTAATGGTAAAAGACTGAATGCTTTCCCCCAAGATAAGGAGAAAGGCAGGGGTCATACTCTCACTACTTTTATAAAATGAATACCATTTAAAACAGTGTCCAAAACCATGAAATACTTAGGAGTAAATTTAACCAAATATGTTTATTAAATGTACAATGAAAACTCTAAGACAATGTTGGAAAAGTAAAAAAAAGACTTAAATAAATGGAGAGATATACCAGCATACCATGTTCATGGACTGGAAGCTTCAATATTTTATGACAGCAGTTCTCCTTAAATTGATGTGTGTATTTGATGCAATCAAATAAAAATCCCAGTGGGCTTTTCTTATTTTTGTAGAAATTACAAGTTGATTTTTAAAATTTATACAGAAATGCAAAAGCCAAATCAACTTTGAAAAATAACAAAGTTACATTACCTGATTTCAAGACTTGGAATGGAGGTACAGAAATCAAGTCAGTGTGGTATTGGGATAAGGATAGATGTGTAAGTGGGAAGCAAATCCAGAAATAGAACCATACAGATATGGTCAATTGATTTTCAACACAGGGGTCAAGGTAATCCAATGAGGAAAGGATATTCTTTTCAAGAAATGGTGCTGAACAACTGAATATACACATGGGCAAAAATAAACTTTGATCCTCACCTCACACCATATAAAAACATTTACTTTAAATAGATTAGAGACCTACTCATAAAGGATAAAACTGTTAACAGTATCTAGGAAAAATGCATAGAAGAAAACTTTCACAGTCTGGAATGGCAAAGATTTCTTAGTACACAAGCAGTGTGAACTACAAAAGAAAAAAGTGTAACTTAGACTTTATCAAAATGTAAAATCTGCTTTTTGAAAGATCCCTTTAAGAAAATGAAATGATAAACCGGGAATGGGAGAAAATATTTACAATACCTACATTTGCCAAAGACTTATATCTAGAAGATATAAAGGTCTTTCATAAATCAACAACAATAAAAAACCACCCAGTTAGAAAATGCGCAAAAGATTTGGATAGACGTTTCTCCAAAGAAGATGTACCAATGGCCAATAAGCACATGAGAAGATGCTCAACATCATTAGTCATTTGAGAGAGGCAAATTCAAACAACACTGGGATAAGAAACTCACAAACTGGTTTCCAGTGTTTTGTACCATTTCAAACTCCCCTACATAACTTATGAGAGTTCTAGTTGCTCCATATCCTCACCAACACTTGCTATGGTCACAGGGAACATGAAAAAACTGGGATTTTTATAATGTAGGAGTGCTGTCCATACTGAGTCCATTTTTGACCCGCCATCTTGTTGTTGGTTGCTTAATGACCTCTCCAGGCCTCCTAATGATTGATGTATAAACTCCATGCTCACATTCCAAGACCAGAATGTTTAGGGAGCCTGTTCTGGATTTCAGTGGGCTCATAACCTAGTTTTCTCCTCCAGAGGCAAAGATGGCACCAGGTCTGTTAAACATCAGTTGTCAATCATGTGTATGCGAACACTCACCTACACATCCCCCCTCCTGTAAGACCAGGAGCTTAAAAACCAGACTTTTGCTGAGACTGGCTGCACAGCGGTCTGGATAACTGTCCCCCAGATCCTCCCTGTCGGAAAGTTACCCAAAATAAAACTCTGTGTATTCTTTATATGGAGTTGGGTGCTTTGTTTTTTCAGTCTCAACGTGCCTTCTCAATTTGGACACTTTACATTCTTCCTGCTCTTGAACATATAATCAGTGTCGGGGGGCGGGGGGGAGGAAGGGCAGGATGAGAACACTCTGTTCAGTAAAAAATCGGTTAATGTTTTACCCAGCAAAAAACAAAAATAAAACCAAAACCAACCCTATAACCCTTGGGGCCATCTTCTACACTGGACAGAAAATAAAAGCACCTCATCTTAGTTTCACAGAATTGTAAAATCCATTGGCTCCAATCCTTTCGCAAGTGAAGTTTCCTTTCCCCCAGAAAGTCGTTTGTCCTCCGTCAGGCTGGTTAGACAAACCTCTGCAAGACACTGAAAGTTCACAGAGTCATTCTCCAAGTTTTGGATAATTTCTCTTAGTAATAACAATCTCCTGATTGCCCTTCCTTGTCACTCTGGCGCTTGTCCCATCTCCGTGGCAGAGCGTTTGTTTTCAAAATGCCAGGCAGCAGAGTTCCACCTTTGCTCTGACATGGAAGTCCAACATTCATTACTTCCGGCCACACTGTGTAGCAGGAAATTGTTTGGAGACTGACCCTGCGCCCCTCCCACCTCGTGGGACGAGTGCCAAACGGTCCACGTATTGACAGCACGTGAGATGAGCTGATTCAATCAGAATGAACCCAAGAGTTTTGAGAGATTGTTGAGGGACCAGAAGTTCTCTCTCTCCTTTTTCATTATGTGGTACGTGGACACGAGTTCTGGAACTTCTTATCGGTAAAGAACCCAGCCTGGGGATGAAGCCAACCATGGAGGGGTATAGAGTTGAAAGAATGGTATCAAAACAGAGTGAAGGCCCGACCAAGCCATTCTTGATCACTGGAATTGTCCAGTTATAGGAGCCAATAAATTCTCTTTATTACTATTTTTTTTAAAGATTTATTTATTTGAGAGAGAGAAGAGGGGCAGAGGGAGAGGAAGAGACAGAACCTCAAGCAGACTCCACGCTGATCATGGACTCCCACTCGGGGCTCGATCTCACAACGCTGAGATCAAAACCTGAGCCGAAACCAAGAGTCTGACGCTTAACCGACTGAGCCACCCAGGCTCCCCTCTCTTATTTAAAAGTTTTTCCTGGGGCATCTGGGTGGCACAGTCATTAAGTGTCTGCCTTCAGCTCAGGGTGTGATCCCGGCGTTATGGGATCGAGCCCCACATCAGGCTCCTCTGCTATGAGCCTGCTTCTTCCTCTCCCACTCCCCCTGCTTGTGTTCCCTCTCTCACTGGCTGTCTCTGTCAAATAAATAAATAAAATCTTTAAAAAAAAATAAAAGTTTTTCCTGTTTTTTGAAGAACACATTTATATTGCTGATTATGTTTCTGAAACTGTTGTAAATACTATACATATGTTAACTCATTTAAACTTAGAACAACTTTAGGAGGTAGGTTTATTTTTTATTTACTATTTGCAGATGAGGAAACTAAATAGAAAGATCGTAAGTAAGTTAGCCATGCTCAATGACTAGTAAATATTATAGACGCGTCCTGAACCTAGTCAGTTTGGCCATGGCATTCTTGCTCTTAACCATTACAATGACGTGAGTGTAATTCACTGCTCTCCAGAGGCAGACCCCGAATTAGGGATTTGATACAATAGTTTATTTGGGAGATGATGTTAAGAAACACCAGTAAGGGGACGCCTGGGTGGCGCACTCAGTTAAACGTCCAACTCTTGATTTCCGCTCAGGTTGTGATCTCCGGGTTGAGAGATCCAGCCCTGTGTCAGGCTCCACGCTCAGCGTGCAGTCTGCTTGAAGTTCTCTTTCCCTCTCCCTCTGCCCCTCCCACTCACTCGTGCTCTCTCTCAAATAAATAGATCTTAAGAAAAAATAAAGAACGTCAGCAAGCAGTACAGAAGAGAAAGTAGCCAACGAAGCCCATGCATCGGGGGACTTACTGCTGTGGGTGATTGGGTCTTAATCCTTTCGAAGAGCTCTAGCATGGAACACGAATGTTCAGGTCACCTGTCGTTGCGGGGCAAACCACCCCCAACTTAACGCCATGAGGCAACAACTATAATTGGTCATTTATTGTATCTCGTGGTTCTGGTGGCTTCCTGGGCTCAGCTAGCAGGTTCTTGCTTGAGGTCTTTGGTGTGGTTATAGTCAGCGGAGGCTGGGGCTGCAGGCTTCTTCCCTCACCGGTCTGATGGCCCATGCTGGCTGAGCCGACAGCTCGGTGGGGGCATTCAGGCAGAGCATGGACACGTGACCTCTGCACGTGCCTGGCTTTGCTCACAGCGTGGTGGCAGGCTTCTAAGGGGGAGCTTCCCACCGACAGGGCTAGGCGCCTTGTACAAGTTAGCCTCGAGATTCACACAGCGTCACTTCCGTTGCATTCCATGCATTATGAGTGTGTCACCAAGGTCAACCCAGACTCACGGGTTGTGGAATCAGGTTGTACCCCTTGACAGGAGGAGGGTCAAAAGCCAGAACCTGTCCTGGAGTGCCTACCCCTACGTGAGAGAGACATCAGCCCTTCTATGGTATGTTATTCTCATGTGGGTGGTGGATTCCGCCTGTCCGGGGCAAGCTTTGGCCTCTCCTCCTTCCTCACCTTGTCGCCGTCCTCGCTGCCTAATGTGGCTTACGTTAGAATTTGTAGAGATGCTGGAAGCTTCTCTTTTCAAGTGCTTTCAGCCCAGCAGCCCCAAACCATGAGCAGCAGAAGATAAAAGACTAGCTTCTTGCTTTGAGAGGCTGGGGTGGGAGAAATGAAGCAAGAAGAAAATCCAGCTAAGGGCCACACGTGCACCGTAATTCCACCGAGACACTTAGGTACGCATGTGGTGTGACATCCGTGGAGGCATGACACTCCTCGGAGGCAGGAACTGGGGCTGTCCAGTGGGACCCTTAGCATCTGACGCAGGGCCTGGCCCACGCGGGACATAGTGCAGGAGCGAAGGAATGGACATATGACAGAAAGGACGTCAGCGTACATGGAGAATTTGAAAATATTTTATTTGTAGGGGGCGCCTGGCTGGCTCAGTGGGTAGAGCATGCGACTCTTGATCTCAGGATGGTGAGTTCGAGCCCTACGTTGGGGGTAGAGTGTACTTAAAAATAAGCAAATAAATAATAAAAAATAAAAATATTTTATTTGTAAATAATTTCAAATTGACAGAAAATTTCTGAGACTCAGTATAATAGAACGTTTATGTACCTTTCCTTTAACCATAGGTCTCATATTGCTAACGTTCTGCCCCATTAGCTTTAATATATAATAATACATCTACAATAAATAATATTATATATGCTAGCATAATGACATATGATAACATGTAATAACCATTATAAATATTAGATATAATTATATATTATAGCTTTAACATATAGTAATATAGCTACTATATATAATTATATATTAAAGCTATAATATACAATGCATTTACTAATATAATAATATATGCTAATATATAATCATGATTATATAATGTATTATAGTTATATATAGTTTTATAATATAAGCATATACAATTATATATAATATATATTACTTAAGATAGTATAATATGTAGCTATAATGTATGATAATTTTATATATATATATATAGTTGGCCCCTGACAATATGGGTTTGAACAGGATGGGTCCACTTACATAATTAAAAAAATTTTTTTAAATAGATACGGTACAGTACTATAAATGTATTTTCTCTTCCTTATGATTTTCTTTTTTTTTAAGATTTTATTTATTTATTTCAGAGAGAGAGCATGAGACAGAGATCATGAGCAGAAGGGAGGGGTAGAGGGAGAAGCAGCCTCCCCGCTGAGCAGGGAGCCCCACACTGAGCTCTGTCTCAGGACCCTGGGATCATGACTTGAGCTGAAAGCAGGTGCTTAACCAACAGCCACTCAGGTGCCCTCTTCCTTATGATTTTCTTAATTACATTTCTTTCTCTGTAGCCTGCTTTAAGAATACAATACATATGACATATAAAATATGTGTTAACTGACTGTTTATGTTATCAGTAAGGCTTCCTGTCAATGGTAGTCTATTAGTGGTTAAATCTGGGGGGAGTCAAAAGTTATACATCGATTTTCAACTGCACAGAAAGTTGGTGCCCTTAACCCCTGCATTGTGCAAGGGGTTACATTTTTATCGAATCATTGGAGTGTAAGGTCACCATGTATGAAGCCCTTTATCCCTAAATATTCAGTGTATTTCCTTAAGAAATTCCCCTAAAAACTATAGTACATATCAACTTCAGTAAATTTTATATTGACAAAACATTTTAAAAATTAAATCTATCATTCATATTTCAATGATGCGAAATGACACCAAAAAGTTCCTCTCTGCATTTTCCCCCTTTCCCCACCCCCAGCCCAGGATCCAGGGCAGGTCAGGAATTGCGTTTTGTTGTGGGGGGGCGTCTTTAACCTCCCTCACCTTGACCATTTCCAGAGCCTTTTTGTATGTGCAACATTGACATTTTTATGACATTGACATTTTGAAGAATATGGCCCTTTAAAAAAAAAACACTATATTTGAGAATAGTTTAGATTTTTTAAAAAGGTGCAAAGATAACATAGAGAACTCCTGTACCCCATCAGGTGCCCCCACTGGTAACATCTTACATTATGGTCGTGTATTTGTGGCATCAAAGAAACGGACATTGAGATGCTGTTCTTTTTTTTAAGATTTTGTTTATTTATGTATGTATGTATCTTTTAAAGATTTTATTTATTTATATGACAGAGAGAGACAGCGAGAGAGGGAACACAAGCAGGGGGAGTGTGAGAGGGAGAAGCAGGTTTCCCACCAAGCAGGGAGCCCAATGCGGGGCTCGACCCCAGGACTCTGGGATCACGGCCTGAGCCAAAGGCAGACGCTTAGCAGCTGAGCCACCCAGGCGCCCCGAGATGCTGTTTTTAAAGAAACTCTGCACTTGATTTGGACTTTATGTGTTTCCTATAATGTCCTTTTGCTATTCCAGGACCCTTTGAGGATATCATATTATGTTTAGTTGTCACATCTCCTAGGCTGCTCTGATCTGTGACAATTTCTCAGATTTCCCTTGTTGTTGACTTGACTTAAAAAAAAAAGATTTATTTATTTGAGAGAGAGAGAGAAGGAATGTGCGAGTGGGGGGAGGGGCAAAGGGAGAGGGGAGACACACTCCGAGATGAGCACAGAGCCCTACACAAGGCTCGATCTCATGACCCTGAGATCATGACCCGAGCTGAAACCAAGAGTCAGATGCTTAACCGACTGAGCCACCCAGGTGCTCCATCGATGACTTGAGTTTTGAGTAGTACTGGTCGGGTATGTGGTAGAAACCCTCAACTCGGGTTTGTCTGATGATTGTCT
The DNA here is from genome assembly GCF_017311325.1 of Ursus maritimus. Taxonomy (NCBI): domain Eukaryota; kingdom Metazoa; phylum Chordata; class Mammalia; order Carnivora; family Ursidae; genus Ursus; species Ursus maritimus. The sequence goes on along the minus strand of NW_024423786.1, from coordinate 68,797,120 downwards.
CATGGCGAGACCAGGTGAGACCATTCTCGTCATATCATACAAGGGGTCCGTGACCTCAGGATGACTTATCGCAGTTGATGTTGACCTTGACTGCCTGGCTGAGGGAGGTTTCTACATTGTGAAGTCACTCCCTCCTTCCTCTGACTCCCTAACTTGTCTGTCCTCCCTTCTTTCTCTTTCTAAATAGGAGGTTCCTCGTCTTGTGTTTGTCTGTTCCTTCCTCATTAGATCTTCTGCCGGAGCGCCCGTGTAGGTGACACTGAGTCCTTCCTGGGGTATCACATCAGGAGATGCACGATGCCCGTCTCTCTCTCCTCAGCGACATTGACGTTGATGTCCCAGGATGGACGCTGTCTGACTGCCCCACTGAACAGCCACTCTTTTCTTCCTCTTTATTCGTAAGCCAATCATACTCAGATTTTCTAAACACTTTTTTTTCTTGTGGTAAAACACACAGAACACAAAATTTCCCCATTTTAACCATTCGTAAGTGTATATACAGTGGCATCGAATACATTCACGGTGTCGTGCAACCATCCCCATTGCTTCCACTCTGACGCTATCTAGGGGCCCGCCAAGTGTGGCCTCGTTAGGACAAAAGATGCTCCTATCACCTGGAAATTCCAAGGGATTTAGGAACTCTGTGTTGGAAACTGGAAACAAAGACCAAATATTTATTTTTTTTTATTATAAAATACACTCTACATTCTGCCCTCTGCCCACACTCTGGTAACCACCATTCTGCTTTCTATCTCTATGAATTTGACAATTCCAGATTCTTTGTATATGTAGATTCAAGGAATATTTGTTCTATTGTGTCTGGCTTATTTCACTTACCGTAATGTTTTCAAGGTTCATCCATGTTGTAGGCTCCAGTAGGCTCCACCCCCAAAATGGGGCTTAAACTCACCACCCCGAGATCAGGAGTCACATGCTTCACTGACTGAGCCAGTCAGGTGCCCCTCAGTGCTTTTTAAGGCTGAATAATATTCCATTATTTGTATATACTGTAAATCTTTATCTATTCATTGATGAACATTGTTGGTGTATCTACCTTTTGGCTGTTGTGCATAATGCTGCTAAGAATATTGATGTACAAATACCCGTTCAAGTCCTTGCTTTAAATTATTTTGGATATATACCTGGAAACGAAATTAATTCTTTTGGATACATGCCTAAAAGTGAAATTGCCTTATCATCATGTATCCAAAAATAGAAACGAATAATTTTGAAATGCATTTGTCTCTTAAATCATGTAGAAAATAAAACGTGACATTGCTAACCAAAGTTATAACAATACTAGCTTCTAGACTGATAAGAGTTTTTTAAAAAAATGTATTAGTCTCCTAAATCATGTAGAAAATAAAAATGGACTTACACATCATTGCTACAATAATACTTGCTTTTACAATTGCCTACATATTTACCCTTACTGAGATCTCTATTTCTTCATACAGTTTTGAGTTGTCTAGTGTCCTTTCATTTTAACGTGAAGGATATCCTTTAGCATTTCCTTTTTTTTTTTTTAAGATTTTTTATTTATTTATTTGACAGAGAGACAGCCAGCGAGAGAGGGAGCACAAGCAGGGGGAGTGGGAGAGGAAGAAGCAGGCTCATAACGGAGGAGCCTGATGTGGGGCTCGATCCCAGAACGCCGGGATCACTCCCTGAGCCGAAGGCAGACGCTTAACCGCTGTGCCACCCAGGTGCCCCTCCTTTAGCATTTCTTGCATGGCAGGTCTAGTGGTAACTAACTTCCTGAATATTGTATATATCCAAGAATGTCTTAATTTCTCCCTCACTACCGAACGACATTTTTTGCTGGATGTTAAATTCTTGCCTGACAGTTTTTCTTTTAGCACTTTGGTTTTTTTTTTTTTTTTAAGATTTTATTTATTTATTTGACAGAGAGAGAGACAGCCAGCAAGGGAGGGAACACAAGCAGGGGGAGTGGGAGAGGAAGAAGCAGGCTCCCAGCAGAGGAGCCCGATGCAGGGCTCGATCCCAGGACCCCGGGATCATGCCCTGAGCCGAAGGCAGAGGCTTAACGACTGCGCCACCCAGGCGCCCCTCTTTTAGCACTTTGAGTACCTCATCCTTCAGGCCTGCAAAACTTCTGATTGAATACAATATTACATTATAATGTAATTATATATATAAATATATATTCTAATATATAATAATCTTATTGAATATCTCTTGTGGATAATGATATGCCTTTCTCTTGCTTTTTTCAAAATTCTCTGTGTCTTTGTCTTTCGACAGCTTGACTTTAATGTGTCTCAGTAATAGGTCTCTTTGAGTTTATCCTAGTTGGAGTTCTTTGAGATCCTTGGATGTTTGTATTGATTTTTTCATCAAATTTGGGGATTTTTCTACCATTATTCAAGTATTCTCTCTGCCCCTTTATCTCCCTCTTTTCCTTCTTGGACTCCCACAATATGCACGATGGTCCATTTAATGATGTCCCACTGGTCTCTTAGGCTGTATTCACTTTTCTTCAATCTTTTATCCTTCTGTTCCTCAAACATGATAATTTTTATTTTCCCATCTTCAAATTTGCCGATTCTTTCTTCTGTTTGCTTAAATCCACTTTTGAATCTCTCTAGTGAGTTTTTCATTTTAATTATTATACTTTTCAAGATCAAAATATTTTTTCCTTTCTTTTTAGATTTTCTGCATCTTTATTGATATTTCCATTTTATTCATACATTGTTTTCTTGGCTTTCTCCACATCTTCCTTTAGTTCTTTGAGCATTGTTAAGACAGTTGTTTTAAAGTCTTTGTCTGATTAATATGCCATCAAATCTTTTTCAGAAACTGTTTACCATGGGTATGGTCTTTCTCTGAATTGGCCATAGTCTCCTCTTTTATGCCTTGTGGGTTGTTTTTTTTTTTCTGAACACTGGACATTTGAATCTAATATTGTAATAATTCCGGAAATCTGGTTCTCTCCCTTTCCCAGAGCTTACTGTTTTTGTTTTTGATTTTTTTCTTTTTTTTAAAAAGATTTTATTTTATTTATTTGACAGAGAGAGAGACAGCCAGCGAGAGAGGGAACACAAGCAGGGGGAGTGGGAGAGGAAGAAGCAGGCTCATAGCAGAGGAGCCTGACGTGGGGCTCGATCCCATAATGCCGGGATCACACCCTGAGCCGAAGGCAGACGCTTAACCACTGTGCCACCCAGGCGCCCTTGTTTTTGATTTTTTTTTTTAAGATTTTATTTATTTATTTGACAGAGATAGAGTCAGCCAGCGAGAGAGGGAACACAAGCAGGGGGAGTGGGAGAGGAAGAAGCAGGCTCATAGCGGAAGAGCCTGATGTGGGGCTCGATCCCATAACACTGGGATCACTCCCTGAGCCGAAGGCAGACGCCTAACCACTGTGCCACCCAGGCACCCCTGTTTTTGATTTTTTAATTGTTGTAGCTCTCTCTTTGCTTAGGCTCTACGTAAGGTGTATACTTACAGCCTTTTCCGGTGTTTTTTGAGTCTGCATCTATCCTTCCCATTCACAATGACTTTCTAATTTCCTCTGCATAGCAGTTGCTTTTGAATGTCTTATTCTTCAAGGTCTGGCTCTTAAAATGGGAAAAGAGAAAAATAAAGGATGGGGGAAAAAGGTCCTGATCCTTTAAATCTCCTGGAAGCCACTTCGGCCAGAGGGAGATGTGCTTGCAACATTAGATGGAGGAGCGGCAAAGAGCAGCACCTGTCTCTTTGTCGGAACCTTTGTGATCAGGAGTAGCACTCACTGATTAGAGCGCAGATCTCCAATATTGGAAGGACGTGGTCCTTTTTGCTCACCCTGGCCCCTGCCAGCTGGGTAAAAGCTGTTTCTGGAACATGTGCACAGCTGCCTGCCATGGTGCTCAGGGGAAGGGGTTGGGTACTACTACTCTGCTAAGACCTCAAATTGACTGAGATTAATCACTCTTTTCCATCCAGGCCTTTCTTTGAAGTTACAAGTGTTCAGTAGACTCCAGAGTACAAAATAGTTACACAAAACAGGTTCTTTTTCTTTTTTAAGATTTTATTTATTTATTTGAGAGAGAAAGAGAAAGAGAGAGGGTGTGTGCACACAAGTAGGGGGTATGGGCAGAGGGAGAGGGAGAAGCAGATTCTCCAATGAGCAGGGAGCCCGATGTGGACTGAATCCCAGGACCCTGAGATTATGATCTGAGCTGAAGGCAGGCACTTAAGTGACTGAGCCACCCGGGCGCCCCCACAAAACAGATTCTACTGGTGCAAATCTTATCTAGGTGGGAAGACAGTTTTGATGCTTGCTACTCCACTCTCTTTCCCAAATCCTCTCCTTTGTATTTGACTTTTGAAATTTTGATTGTAATGTCTTTTTGTGGATCTCTTTGGATTTTTCATACTTATAGTTCTTTGAGTTTCTGAATATGTAGATTCATGATTTCCCAAAATTTTGGAAGTGTTTGGCCTTAATTTTTTCAAATAATTCTTTTGCCTCTTGCTTTCTTTCTTCTGGGGTTCTCATAATGCATATATTGGTACATTTGATGATGTCCCACACACCCCTTAAGTTCTATATTTCATCATTTTTTCCTCTGGGCAGCTCAGACTGGATAATTTCGATTGTTCTATCTTTAAGTTTCTTTCTTTTGCCTGATCAGATCTCCTTCTAAACCCACCCCAGTGAATATTTTCTTTCAATTATTGTACTCTTTAGCTCCAATATTTGATATGGTTCCTTGTTATAGTTTCTATCTAAATTAGAATATTATTAATATTCTTTGTTTTTTCAAATGTTCTCTTCAATTTCTTTAGCTTTCTGAGCATATTTAAGACAATTGGTTTAAAGTATTTGTCTAATAAGTTCAATATCCAGGTTCTGTCAAGGACTGTTTCTCTTAATTTTTTCCCCTGTGAATGGGACACACATTTTTGTTTCTTTGCATTCCTCGTCATTTTTTGTTGAAAACTGGATATTTTGAATATTATAATACAGTAACTCTGAAAATCAGATTTTCCCCTTTCTCCAGAGTTTCTTGTTCTTGATTGTTGAGGGCTGATATTCTCTCTCTCTCTCTCTCTCTCTCTCTCTCTGTGTGTGTGTGTGTGTGTGTGTGTGTGAGGGAGAGAGAGATAGAGAGATTTTTCCAAAATATTTTGCCAAAACTGTATTCCTTGTCGTGTATCATCACCGAACATGTTCCGTTATCTCGGTAGACAAGGATTTCCATAACTGCCTGGAGCCAAAAAGAAGAAGAAAAAACCCCTTCTCCTGATCTTCACAGATTGGATCTGACCTGAGGTGCTCCTATGATGAGTAGCCAGGCACCTAAAACTCTGCTTTAGCCTTCGTCTCCTGCTTGTGCAGAGCCCAAGAATCAGCTAAACATGCAAGCCTAGAATCCTCTGAGCTCTTTTCTATGTATGTATCTGGCCCTGGGTATTCATTCCCCTTGTAGTCCAAGTAGCCTAGTAGATGCTAAGTCCCTCAAAGCCCTCATTCCTCCCAGGAGCTTTCTTCCTTCCCAGGCCTTTGAGTTCACCTGCTCCTGTCCTTGTCCACTGTCCCTTGCCCAGATGGCTAAGGGTATACAACGTCTTTAAGTGCTTTTGAAAATCACAACCTGGGGAGCTGACTCAGCCTGAGGGGACAAGACGAAGGAAAATCCTTGCACCAGTACATTAAGTGACTGCCAAATTGGTCAAAACATACAAGTACAGTATTTAGAACAAAGCCCCTGGTCTAGCAAGTGACACCAGGAACATGGGCTGCCATTCCCACAGCCAGAGAAATATGTATATAATATAATATAATATAATATAATATAATATAATATAATATAATATAATATATATATCTCACATCTTCATTATCCATTCATCTATTGATGGACACAATCTTTTCTTACTAAAACTTAATAATTTTTTTCCCTTCACTAAGCACTTTCTGGTTGCTGTAAGCTCTTCATTGGATTCCAGGGCTCCAGAAAAAGTTGATTCTGTTAGTTTTTGCTTAATAGTTGCTTTAGTGGAGGGACTGACCGTTTGACTTCCTACACTTCCATTTTGTTTGGTATTTTGTTCTCTTCCTCTGGTTTTTCAAGATTTTCTTTTTTCTTTTCTCTTCTTTTTTAGAGAGAGAGAAAGAGTGTGGGAGGGGGGGACAAGGGGCAAAGGGAGAGGAAGAGAGAGAACCTTCAGCAGTCTCCATGCTCAGCATAGAGCCTGACAAGGGGCTCAATCTCACGACCCTGAGATCACGACCTGAGCCAAAATCAAGAGTGGGCGCTTAACTGACTGAGCCACCCAGGTGCCCCCTAAAGATTTTCTTTCTTATTAATCAGTTATTTTGTTTCCAGTTACTTCTTACCATGGATAGTGCTACTAAAACATCTGCAGAGAAATTACGTATTTTCCCTCTGTGAATGGATTTCTTTGGAATTTATTCCCAGATGAGGAAATTCGGGCCAAAGAAAATAACATTTGTGCAGCTCTGGTGTAAATATTACCAATTGCTCTAGAAAGATTGGCTTGACTTAGCCATCCCATACACGCACACACACAGACACACTCCTCCAATCTTTGTGTTTCTCTTCAGTCTGTCAGCAACTGTGTTATTCTTATTTTTTAAATACCTTTCTTTACTGAGTATCTAATATATACCAAATGTATATTTGTCTGGCATTTCTTAATGCATCTTCTTTTTTTTTAGATATGAGGATTTTTATTTTTTTTATTTTTATTTTTTTTTATTTTAAAGATTTTATTTATTTACTCGACAGAGATAGAGCCAGCCAGCGAGAGAGGGAACACAAGCAGGGGGAGTGGGAGAGGAAGAAGCAGGCTCACAGCGGAGGAGCCTGACGTGCGGCTCGATCCCATAACGCCGGGATCATGCCCTGAGCCGAAGGCAGATGCTTAACCGCTGTGCCACCCAGGCGCCCCCTAGATATGAGGATTTAAAAAAAAAAAAGATTTTATTTGTTGAGAGAGAGAAAGAGAGTGCGAGTGGAGGGAGGAGCAGAGGGAGAGGGAGAGGGAATCTCAAGTAGACTCCAAGCTGAGTGCAGCCCAATGCGGGCCTCGATCCCACGACCCTGAGATCATGACCTGAGCTGAAACCAGGAGTTGGACACTTAACCGACTGGGCCACCCAGACACCCCACTTAATGCACCTTCTCAAAGTGAGTGTTTGCACTGCCTAATGAAGAACCTTGGCAAGTTCAAGTCACTCGAGGTTACACAGATGACGGCTGGCTGGCCAGAACATTCCTACAGTTTCTGTGAGCCCCCAGGGTCCCACATTGGGTCATGGCCTGTGTCACCTCAGGAATGAAGAAAGTCTACAGATCCAAATAAAAACCCAGAGGGAAGAGTCTTGGATGATGGTGGTGGTGATGGTGATACAGTATTTCGAAATCCCCAAATTCCTACATAAAAACAGTCCAGCCAGGAGAGCACAGCAAAACCAGCTGACTGGGACTCCATCACAAAGGTGCGAACACTCAGGGCGCAGTGTGCCTATAAGCCCTTCCTGGGAGTCTGTCAGAACCTTTTTGGAAGATTAGAAAAGGCCCAAATCTTTATTTTTTTATTTTTTTAAAGATTTTATTTATTTATTTGACAGAGAGAGAGACAGCCACCGAGAGAGGGAACACAAGCAGGGGGAGTGGGAGAGGAAGAAGCAGGCTCCCAGTGGAGCAGGGAGCCCGATGCGGGGCCCAATCCCAGGCCCTGGGATCACGCCCTGAGCTGAAGGCAGACACTGAACAACTGAGCCGCCCAGGCACCCTGCCCAAATCTTTTAAAAGTCCCTCTCATTGAGGGTCATGTTATCTTCCCTTGAATTAGAGTGGGCTCTGTGGCTGCTCTGATTACTAAAATATCAAGAAATGATAATGTGTCCATTTCTGGGCTCAGGCCTTACGAACTTCGAGGCTTCCACTTCCTGTCCCACCCATCCCGGGGAGAGCTAGCTGCCAATGTCAGAAGTCAGACTACTCTAAGGAAGCCTGAGCTGGCTACGTGGAAAAGCTGCATGGAGAGCGGTCAAGGCCCGACCAGCCCCTGGCAGTTTTAGCCATTCTGGTCCAGGTACCACCCAGGAGAGCCAAGGCCAGCAGCCTTTGGAAAATTCCAGCCCCAGCCACAAACACCTGTGTGAAGCCACTCTGGATGTTTGTTGTTTTTTTCTGTCACTTGCCCTGGGTACGTTTCTACTGCCACACACAGGAAGGTGGTTTTTTTTTTTTTAATTGAAATATAACCCACATACCGTGAAACTCACTATTTCAATGTGTACAGTTCAGCATTTTTAGTATACGCGCAAGTTTATGCCACGCTCACCGCCATCCAATTTCAGAATGTTTTCTTCACTCCCAAAAGGAGTTAGTAGTCACACCCTATCCCTCTCTCCCCCATTCTCCACACCCCTGCCCTTGGCAACCACCGAGCTACTTGCTACCCCTAGGCATTACCCTATTCTGGATATCTCACTAAATAATCCTAGAGGATGTTGCCTTTTTCATCTGCTTACTTTCACTTAAAGTAATGCTTTTGAGACTAATGTTCATTTCTTCTTTTTTAAAGATTTAATTTATTAGAGAGAGAGAGAGCATGAGTGGGGGAAGGGGCAGAGGGAGAAGGAGAGGGAGAAGCAGACTGCCTGTTGAGCAGGGAGCCCGATGCGGGGCTCGATCCCAGGACCCCGAGATCATGACCTGAGCTGAAGGCAGACGCTTAACCGACTGAGCCACACAGCCGCCCCTCAAGGATAATGTTCATTTCAACACACAGTTTACCAAACCTTTGCTGCTGTGTCATAGCACCGTTCTTCCCCTTCGTTATGCTGTGATGGTCCCCAAGTCAATAAACATCGTGTGCCCATCCGCATAGAAGTATAAGTACTGCTTTATGTAGTTGTCTTTTTAAATGTGTATTTATTTATTTATTTTTAATGAATCTCTACACCCAACATGGGGGTCGAACTCACGACCCTGAGATCAAGAGTCCCTCACTCTTCTAACTGAGCCAGCCAGGGCCCCCAGTGTAGTTGTCTTTTAAATCAGATATGAAAAGAAGAGGAGTTACAAAACCGAAAGCGTGATCTCACTGGCTTCTGTATTTATCTGTGTTGTTGCCAGGATTCAGAGCAACACAGAGAGAAAGGTGGAGAACGACGGGGGCGGGGGCGGGAAGGGCAGGGCAAACAGAGTAGCTGCTCACAGCCATGATTTGGAGGTAGCCCACTTGATAGTAAGCTCAGAGTGGTTGCCCATGGTTGCAGAAACCCCTTTCCACCCTGGATCGAGTAAGGAAGGTTGTTGCCCTGGTGACCGCTGGCAGGCAGGGAGGAAGTCGTTCCAAGGAAGGAGCGGACACACGAGGAAGGGCAGAGCAGATAGAGGAGCGGAGCCTGATCAAACCACTCCTGAAACTCATTTCACTGGAGCCCGTAAGTCCCCTCTCTTGTTGGGATTTCTCTTGCCTGAGCCTGACCGTACCCTGATTGCAACTTCCTCTTTCCCCTTCCTCTTCTCTCCCTTTCCTCTTCTCATACCTCCAAGCCTTTGCATTTGGCCTCTCTGCACTTTGAATGCCCTTCCCTTATGCACACCTGGTGCAAACCTAATTATCCTTCAATATCCTTCTCCATGAAGCTTTCCCTGAGTTCCCGGGGGCGGGGGCTGGCTCATTCTCAGCACAATCAGAGGTCCCAGGGCACGCTGCTGATGTGCACACACTGGACTGTCACGATTTCTTGGTCTGGGTCCATCACTGGACTGAGGGCTCCTAGGGCGAATGCCTGGGTCCAATTTTTCTCTTGACCCTCAACCTCCAGCACAGAGCTCAGTATATACTCCAGCAATTGATTTATCCATGTTGATAAATGTAGCAGGTGCTCATTCATCTTCATTACTACGTAAGAGCCCATGATTCCATGCCGTAGTTCATTTGTCCATTCTCCTATGTCAACGGATCGTTGCGGTCGTTTCCGTCTTTTTTTGCTTTAACAAATAATGGTGCCCAGAACGCTCCTTTACGTGCCTCCTTATCTTTCTACCAGGGCTTTGTTTCAGCGCTGAGCGACAGGGACGTGAATAACAGTGGCGTAGTAGGCTGGACAATGGCCCCGGAAGATACCAAGTCTTAATCCCTGGAACCTGTAAATATTACCTTATTTGGAAAAGGGTCTTCAGAGATGTGATGACACCAAGGATTTTCTTTTTTTTCAGATGTTATTTATCTATTTGAGAGAGAGAGAGCATGAGCGGGGGTGGAGGGAGGAGAAGAGACACGAAGACACAAACACGAATGTGCCCTGTGAGGACGAGGCAGAGACTGGAGAGACGTAGTGCAAGCCGGGGTCAGGATGGATTGCCAGCAATCCCCAGAAGCCAGAAGAGGCAAAGGAAGCATCCTTACTTGGAGGCTTCATAGGGAGAGGGACTCAGCCCACACCTTGACTTCCGACATTGAGCTTCCAGAACTGTGCAAGAATAAATTTCTGCTGTTGTAGGCCCTCCAGTTTGTAGTATTTCGTCAGGGCAGCCCATGGAGCAAAGACAAGCACCTACTATGTGCTAGACACTGTGTCGAGCCCTGCAGACACAGTGAAAGAGTGGGCCAAGACCCTTGTCCTTAAGAGCTCTCAGTCCAGTGGGGGAGGCGGACGTGTGGGGGAGGCGGACGTGTGCCGGAGTCCGGAAAGTTCTGTGTGTAAGGGGCAGAGACCCCTAATCAAGCCCCTGGTCAGAAAGTTCTCCAAGCAAGGCCCGGAAAGCTGAGCTCTTCTCGGGAGGGACGTTTTCCCCCAGGCGGTGGCCAAGCTGATTCTCCTTCCCTTCATTCCCCACAAGTGCAATTAAAGGTTCGGAAACGCTCAAGGCTTTCTGAGTCACCACACGTGCCCTGCTGCTCTGTGGCTCCCAAGAATCACAGCGACTGGATTACCTGTCTCTCTCTAGGCCACAAGGGCCAGGTCTTGCTGACTTTTTTTATTTTATTTTATTTTATTTATTTATCTGAGAGAGAGAGTAAGCGGGAGGGAGAGGGAGAGAATCTGAAGCAGAGTCCACGCTGAGTGCAGAGCCCAACTCCGGGGCTCGATCTCCCCACCCCGAGATCGTGACCTGAGCCGAAACCAAGAGTCAGATGCCCAAACCAACTGAGCCACCCAGCGGCCCCTTACTGATTTTTTAAAATCACGATATTGCTTAGCAAAGTGCCTGGCACCAAGGAAGTCCCTGAAGGCTGTGGAAAACGATGAAGTTAAAACCCAAGCGAAAATGGGCATAGGAGAAATCTTTCTGGAGCGATGGACATTTTCTATAATTCGTTCATGGTGGTGGTTGCAAAACTCCATAAATTTACCAAAAATCCTTACACTGGACACATAAAACCAGGTGACTTTTACGGTACATAAACTATACCTAATAAAGCTGTTAAAAAAAAAAAAAAGCCTAGGGGTGCCTGGCGGGCTCAGTCAGTGGCGTATGCGTCTCTTGATCTCTGGGTTGTGACTGGAAGCCTCACCTTGGGGAGGGGGGTGGGGAGAGCGTTTACTTAATTAAAAAAAAACACAAAAAACAAAAACACAAAGCAAAACAAAATAACTACCCGCCACAGCATGTACAAAGCTCACAAACGAATGTTGAGTGAAAAGGCCAGATCCAAAGGAGAACATACTGTATGATTCCGCGAGTATAAATGACAAAACAAGAAAGATGAATCTAGGGCTCTGTGAGTCAGGATGGTGGTGGTCTTCGCAGGGGGAGGGGAGGGTGGGTGGAACGGGGCATCAGGGGGACTCCTGAGCTGTTGACCATGTTGTCTCTTGAGGTGAATGAATGCTGGCCACACGGGTTTGTTCAGTTTGTAAGAATTCATTGAACGGAACCCTTACGATGCAAACCTCTGTATATATTTTATATTTCACTAAAAGGTAAACAAAAACCGAAGACTGGAGACTGGTTTCTCGCCTCTCCATCTCCCTCTCGTGGTCACTTTGTGAACTACCACACCCAGCCAGTGCCGGTTTCTGACAGGCGCTGGGCTGAGCGTGAGGAAAGCAGGTTAATTGCTACTTCCGGGAGGGGAAAAAAAAATCCAGCTAACCCGCCAAGCCCTTACGGTGTCCAAAAAAATCACTGGGGGGACCCACAGGTTAAAAAGCACTCCGAACCAACTAAGATCCAAATGTCCTCTAAAGTGGGTTGGGACCAGGTCACCAACCAAGTCACCTCCCTTTCTGCTCTCATCCGCGACAGCGACAGCGGCTGCTATCCTTCCAGAGTCCAGCCACTCCCAGCTCCCGCCCCTTTCCCAGGGCTCTCCGCCCACGGAGACTCCACCGCTTATCCAGGTGTGGAGCGTGTGACGCAGGGTTGGCCAATCAGGGCTAACAGTCCCTGGCTTACGTGATTGGTTCGGGGGTGGGATTGTGACTCAGCCTGTCCAATCAGAGCGAGCCTGGGACTTCTGCTGAGAACGCTGGGGCCGAGGCTGCTGAGCGCTCTCCTAGGAGACAGCTCCGGAAGCTGTAACCACAGTCTAATGACCGACCTGTCTACAAGTGGAAGCGACACCGACGAGGAAAAGGCAGTGATGGGGAGAGAGAGATGGGGGCCTGGCCTCATCCTCTGGTCTCTGGCACAAAACTTGGCTAAAGTGGAATCTAGGACTGTTTGGTTATGTGGGAAAGTTGCCTTTTTTGTTTGTTTGTTTTTGTTTAAGGCAATGTGTGTGTGTGTGTGTGTGTGTGTGTGTGTGTGTGTGTGTGTGTGTGTTGTTTTGTGTGCCCTGCAACCGAAGGAAGCCAACAGAGTCTGAAGGCATATGCTTCCAGAAGAATTAGCATTTGCTTTGGAGGGAGGGAGGGAGGGATCCTAGGCTCCAATCAGCAGTCAGGAGCTCGAGGGGGACTGCGTGAAACAGGAGAGATCTGTCCTGTGACGTGAGAGCAGGAAGGTTTAAACAGACAGAGTTGACTAGTAAACCACACAGGAAATAAAAGCAAGGGGTGAATTCCTCCGTTTTAGGTTTTATTTTTTCGATTTCCTGTACAGAAAATTTTCAACCACAGTAGCGTTGGCAGAATAGTTTGGTAAACACTTTCTCATTTCCTAGATTGAACAGCTGTTCACATTTAGTCCTATTTACTTAAACTTTTTTAAAATAATTTTTTATTATGTTAGTCACCATACAGTACATCCCTGGTTTCTGATGTAAAGTTCCATGATTCATTACTTGCGTGTAACACCCAGTGCTCCATGCAATACGTGCCCTCCTTAGTACCCATCACCGGCCAATCCCATTCCCCCACCCCCCTCCCCTCTGAAGCCTTCAAAAGAAGTTGCAGAGATCACGGGGACAGCGAAAGCCTTCAGGGCTAAACTTGGACTCCCTCCTCCAGCCTCGAGGATGGATTTTCTAGCTGCGTTTAGATGGGGTTCCTGCAGGACCTGTCCTGTGCTGTTAAGCTGACCCAAGAATGCCCCTCGATTGTTGTGCTTGGCTTGTAAAGTTTTTCCTGGTATAACTTACAGTTTATGGACTGTAGCTTTACTGAAGAATGGGAAGTAGTGCAACTCGCTTAGCAGGGAACCCCAGAACCAGTGACTTCCCTTTGTTGAAGTTGCCTGCATTTAGAACATGCCCCAATATGCAGAATTTAAAGAGAAGAAACCCCGCATGGAAGTTCTCTATGAAGCTGCTGCTGTCTTTCTCGCTCTGTATCCTTTCTAAGAAAATGAGGTGCTGGGTGAGCCATTATATGTCGTGAGTTCGATTGTCAGTCCTAACCCGAGACCCACTCCTGTGGTCACATACCTCTTAAAACCAAGTATATTCTACATAACCCAAGGATATTACCATGTACTAGAAACTTTCCTGTTGGTATGTGTGCTGCGAAAGCAAGCACAGGAACATTTAAAGTTCTAGAATACCGTTTCTCATCCAGTCCCTTTTCAAGTGTCCTCAACTGTCCCCCGAATATTCTTCAGCTGGTGTTTAAACATAAGGATCTAACAGAAGATTGTTGGCAAAGGTTCTCTCCTTGACCAAACTTGACCAAACTCCTCTGAGCCTAACTTGGCCCTGTCCTTGGGCATGTCCTCTAAGAGTTTTAGCAAGAGTCCTGCTAAATCATTTTAGCCAGAATCTCCCCCCCTGGATATCTGAGGAAACTCCTCACCCCCCATCATCCCTCAAGTGATGTCTGATCACCCTGGCCTGCCTTTAGCAAACATCTTATTTAGAATTCTCCCCTTAGCCCTGATATTCCCTCTTAATAATTTTCCATCCATTGACCTGCCCACTCTGCTCTTTGAATGTGAATTCTGATTTTTTCCTTGTTGTGTTCAGAGTTGAGGCCAGTCCTGTACTGAGGTCTCTTTTCCTTTCCTTAAAAAGAAAACCACAGGCCCCAAATGGCGTCACTTGGACTGGGCCAACTCACCTAACTGGGGTTTACTACCTAACCTAATTGCAGTTTCAACCTTCCCCACAAATGTAAGGATGTGTCTTAACCTGTCAATCAGGAATTTTCTGATAAGCACCAGTGAGGTCAGCTGTCACATGGGCTCTCTCCATCCCCCAAAGGAGGGGGGTTTGTAATCCACCTAATAAGACCCCCTGTCCCCCCACCCCATCTTGCCTGGAACAGTCCTTTCTTTTGCTAATAACTTTCTTGCCCCACCCTCCTTCCTACAAAAACCTTTCGTTCTGTGGAACTCCTCCTTCGAGTTCCCTTGTATTTTATAGATGGGATGCTGCCTGATTTATGAATCCTTTAACAAACCCAATTAGATCTTCAAATGCACTCCGCCGGATTTTATTTCTAACGCCCTATTGCAATAGTTCCCGAGTAAAACCTGTTTTTATACTTTAACTGCTGGCAGGCTCTGGTTTTGTCTGGCATTTTGAGATTGGGAGATATTTATGGGCTAAGCCTCAAAGCAGTGGAAGTCATGTCTGCTCACATTTCGTGTCCAGACCATAGTTACACGGCCCCACTGCAAGGAAACTGGGAAATGTAATTTACCTGTGTGCCCACGAGGAAGGGGTGAGGGAGAAGGGCCTTCCGAGGCTCTGCCTCTTCCCGGCTCTGTGACCTGGGGCGAGCGACGTTCCCTCCCTCTCTCCAGTATGGGGTTGCTTGAGACCTGATGGACAAGACCACTGTCTGGGTGGGGTCTGCTTTACAGATGGTTGCCCCAGGGTTCCCTCTCAAAGAAAGTGGTGGAGGATGGAGTTCTCCTTCACAAGCACTACGAAGTGCCACTTGCTGGAGAACACTCTTCCCCTGCTCCGCGCACCAGGTTTGGCCCCATGACTTCCTCTGGCCACTGGGTGTGTTGAAGACAGAATGACTCATTCTGACACCTGTTAAAGAATGGTAAGGTAGGCTTTATTCACACGGGTCAGTCGAGGTAAGGGCTGGGACCACCGTGGTGGGGGTGAGACACTGGGCTCAACTCGGAACACAACACAGAAAAGGGGGAATTTATAACCAAGTTGCAGGGTATGGGCCAGGGGATGAAAAATTACTGGAAGGAAATGTCAGTGGGGATTCTGGCCAAGTGAGATTTTGGCAGAAGGCAGGCCGGGGTGATGAGACACCGCCAGAGGGATGGGGGAGGGTGATCACATACGGAGGACGGGGGGATTCTGGCTAAACGGACTTAGCAACTTTCTTGCTTCCATTGGACAATGCAAAGATGAGTACAGAAGGCCAAAAGTCGAGGCCTAGTCGAAAAAGAACTCAGAAGAGCCTGAGTAGAGTTTGGCCGAGGAGAGACTCATTGTCTGACATGAGCAAAAGTGACACATGTCATTTCCCAGCAGAAGCTGTTCCGGTCGATGCATAATTAGCAACATGTCTTTTTCCTTTCTGCTGGGAGATGGACAGTGGCCCACAAAGGGGTGATTTCTTCTGGCTGGGACATTGAGTGTGGATGAAGTGGGTTAGAGCTACCAGGTGACCCACAGTGGACACACAGCGTTAGAAAGAATATTCTTTGGGGGCGCCCGGGTGGCTCAGTCAGTTAAGTGTCTGCCTTCGGCTCAGGTCATGATCTCAGGGTCCTGGGATCAAGTCCCACGTCGGGCTCCCTGCTCAGTGGGGAGTCTGCTTCTCTCTCTCCCTCTGTTCCTCCCCCACCCCAGCTCATGTGCTCTCTCTCTCAAATAAATAAAATATTAAAAAAAAAAAAGAACGAATTCTTTGCTGGTATAACCAACAGTGATCTGGGGCCCATTTGTTACCGCCGCAGAACCCAGCCCATCCTGATCCACAGAGACGTCCTTATTGCCATTCTCAGCGGTGCATCCCCGGACAGGGCAGGCCATCTGCTGGCAGCTCTGACCAGCTTCCTGAGGCTGAGATGAAAGCTGTTTCCTGGTGGCCCCCACCCTGTCCCCGGTTCAGCCTCGGTGAGGAGCAGGTCCCAGCCCCTCCCTCTCAACAGCCCAGCCCTACAGTGATTTATCAGCAGAGAAGCCGCTCCAGGGTTCATGCCCAGACGTTTCCGGAAGAGCTTCCACTTTATTTTGCAAGCTTTTTTGGCACCAAGCCCAGGACTTAGGACTATTTCAAGGGCCTTCATTTATATTTGAGACCTATGTTCTTTTTTTTTTTTTTAAGATTTTATTTATTTATTTATTTGACAGAGATAGAAACAGCCAGCGAGAGAGGGAACACAAGCAGGGGGAGTGGGAGAGGAAGAAGCAGGTTCATAGCGGAGGAGCCTGACGTGGGGCTCGATCCCATAACACCAGGATCACGCCCTGAGCCGAAGGCAGATGCTTAACCGCTGTGCCACCCAGGCGCCCCTGAGACCTACATTCTTTTTTATTACATCCCAAAATGTTTCAAAACCCTGCAAAGCCAATATTAATAAGTGTTTAATTAAAGGCCTGCACAATGTAACATTAGATTCGATTTCTTCATCACTGAATGTAATGTTCATACATTTTTCAGGACAGTGGAAAACCTGTGGCTTAGATTTTCTCACTTTGTAAGAAATTCCCGTAAAGTAAGATGAACGCTAATTGCTTAGAAATCACAGACAGTCAGAAGCTGAGCGAATCCCTTGCAGCCAAACGATTTCAGAGACAAAATCATAAAAATCCTTCCAAGTTTTATTTAAAACGGCAAAGAGTTTCATATTTTCTGTGATATGTGGGTGCATTTTTGTGTATTTGATAGAGGTTGCGGAGTGAGCATAAAAAGACAAAGCCTTGGAAGAAGGTCTTAATGCCATTCGTGGTCCTTTGCGGGACATGATTTGGGGTCCCTCCCCGTCTGTGATGGAGATGGCTAGTAGCTCGCCAACATCCACTCTTCTCCTTCATCCTCAGAACTCTCAGACAATGGCTCTCAAATATGGCCACTGGACGGCAGCATCGGCACCCTGAGGGAACTTGCTAGAAATCCAGATTCTCAAATTCCACCAGGTCTCATGGAATCAGCAGCTCTGGGGTTGGGACCGGCGTTCCATGCTTTAACAATCCCTCCGTTTGATGAAGATGGGCTCTCGAGTTTAAGAACCACAGCTATTCCCATGTGTGTACTAGTATTTGCTGGAAAGGCTGTTTTCAGTTCTCTCGGGCAGACACCTACGGAAAAAACTGATGAGTCATGGGAAGTCTGTGTCTAACTTTTTGAGGAACCGCCAAGCTGTTTCTCAGAGTGGCTGCACCATTTCTCGTTCCCAAGAGCCATGGGTGAGGGGAACAGCTGCAGAAAGTGAAATGTAAGCAAAGCCTCGGAGTCCCGCATCTCCAATCCCGGCTGTCAGCAGGAGGAGGCTGTGCGGGGACTGTGTCAACCTCATTGCGGCTTCTGTGACTGCCGGGCACAGTAAATAACAGAGTTCCCCTCCATCCTCAGACTGTCCTCTGCGGTAGGTGGCATTAGCCCATTTACAGACGAGTAAACTGAGGGATGGAGAGAAGTGACTTTTAAGGTCCTATGGCTCAAAAGGATCATGATAATATTTGATATTATCATTTTATGTATAATGATAATGAATGTCATATGTGGTAACATAGTATCATTAATATATTTACAAAATGTATATTCTGTATTTATTTACGAAGGTCTTGCTTACATAGTATCGTTTCCTGGGTGCTGAAGCAGGTGCTTGCCAACTGCCTAGCAGGCAGTGGCTCACCTACCCCTTGGTCATCTCATGAGACAGGGGCTTTGTCATTCTCACTGTGGCCCAGCTCTCTAACTGGGCCTGGCACGTGGTAGGTACTCAATCAATATTTGTTGAGTGAATGAATGGAGCTGAAGTTCAGCTAGCAAGGTGGCCAGGGAGCTACAAGCACCTTGATGTGGACAAGTAATTTTAAAAGCCCAGGAAACATTGACCATCCACTGGGCCAATTAAAAAAAAAAAAAAAGGATCATGCTTGGTGTGGGTGGGGATGAAGAGAAAAAATGGACACTCTTCATGTTTTTGGCGAGGATGTCAATTAGTACAAAATTTCTTGGGGACGAGATTTGAAAAGTACATATCCTTTGACGCACAAGCTTACCTGCAGAAATTTAACATGAAAAAAATACTTGGGCAAAGTTGCAAAGACACTTTGTAAAAAGTGCTCAGAATTAGAGATGGATTAAAAACATCACTGCCCATCCATATTACCGTAGTTCGTAGCAAGTGTGGCAAATAAAAATTGGTAGGCAGCTGGGGGCCAGGTAATAAGTCACTTTGTCATCACGACAACCCTCCGAGGTAAACGCTGAGATCATTCCCGTCCTGAGGAAGCAGGTGCAGAAAGGTAAAGGTCACACAGCCAGTGAGTAGGGGAGAAGGAATCTGGACAAAGGCCATCAACATTTATTTGAAGGAGAAGTCTGTGTTTTCTGCTCTACCACCCTCCTGACAAACTTCCGTGAAACTATAGCAAAGATTTTCTTCCTTAAAAAAAGGGGGGGGGGGTTAGAGGGGGATGTCTTAGGCTTGGGTGTCTTGATTCATGTTTTATGTGCAGAAGTTTGGCCCTCGAATGCAGTCAATGAAGTGATGCAGGCAGGATGATGACTTCCAGAATATATGAAGACTCTGCAGACCTCCAAGTGTGTAAGGGATTCTCAAGCTTGGCAATAGACTAACGCAAAACCGCATTCGCGTGGAACTGACCACAGTCTTTACATTCTGGTTCTGCTCCTTTCTTGCTCATTACCATCGCTGTGTAACAAGACATCTCCACACTCAGGGACCTAATCCAAAAAATGGATTATTATCCCTCAATGTTCTGTGGTTTGGCTGGGCTCAGGTGATTCTCTCTTGAGGTCTCATACAGCTGCAGTCAGGTGCTGACTGGGGCTGCGGTCACTGCTGGGTCATCGGGGCTGGATGTCCACCACAGCTCTCCCCCGTGGCCTAAACCCCAAGGATAATGAGAATGGGAGATGAGGCTTCAGCCCCAGGGATTTCAAAAGAGTCTTTGGAGAATGGAAGGGAGATGGACAAGTGCAAAGGAAACTAGAAGCTAAGTGCCTGCGGTGAGGGGAAACTGATGAGAAACTAACCATTTCACTGGAATCCTGGAAGCAGTGCTAAATGGGAGCAAGCCATACTGGCTCAGGAGAGCCGATCTGTAAAATTTCCAGAACATTCTCTCTGTGTGGTGCAAATGTTATATAATTCTGTGCTATTGTCCACCTCCTTTCCACCAAGGAGGTAAGTCTGAGGTCACTCATTTTACAGACATTTCTTGAGTACCATGCTTGTGCCAGACCCTGTTTTGAGTGCTGGGAAATAGTGGTCAGCAAAAGAGACAAAAGGCCTGCCCATATGGGACCTGGGGTGGAGATACTTATGAAATAATCATCCAAGTAAATACATAATTAGCAATAATTAGCAATCATGATAAGCTTAATGAAGAAAAAGTACATGAAGTAGGTTGGGGGGGGTGTTTAGGGAAGCCTTGAAGATGACAATTGAGCAGAGATGCAGTTTCAGTAGGCGTTGGTGGAGGAGAGGAGTGCAGGAGGAAGGGCATTCTGGGAGGCAGGAACAGCATGTCCAAAGGCCCTGTGGTTCAGAGATAGAGGAAAAGGCTGGTGAGAAAGAACAGTGAACAAGCTGGGGGAGAACCCGCAGGTCCATCCACAATGACTTAAGAGGGTGGAGGGGAGAAATTTATTGGCTCCAATAATTGAAAAGTCCAGCGAACTACTGACTTCAGATTCAGCCTAAACTCGATGGGGCCCGTCTATATCCCTCCCCCTTTCTTCCTCTATCAACTTTTCTTCTGGCGGGTCCCCTCCAGGTATCCCAACAGGTAGTAAGAGACGAAGCCTCCAGCCGCAGTCCCCTAGCAGGCTCGAGATCGTGTCTCCTGGGCTCCCATTGGCTCAGTGGCCTGTCCTTGGAGCGAATCAGAGAGCTGAGAGAGATGAGCTGTCCTGATTGGTCAGATCCATTCATAGTGCAACAGGTGGCGTGAAGGGTGGATCCCACGCTGCCGGCCCAGGCAGGCAGGTGGGGTTGGACGAGGGTTAGATCACAGTGCAGAAGAAGTGAAGAAAACCCAGTAGAGGTCTGTCTGGAGAGTTTGGTCCCGCTAGTGTATCAACGGGCTCATGGGCCTGGCTCTCTGCAGAAGTATGTCCCGGTTAAGTTGTCAGACAAAGGAGATGTCTTAAACGACTCCATTTCATGAAGCATCCTCCAATTTATAACTCATAAATTGAGATGCTTGTATTCCCCAATTTTAAAGTAAGAGGTTGGCTGCTTCTAGCTAGCTGCCCAACCTTCGATGAATGATTTCATGCCTCACACTTGTGAAAAATCCAAAGCAGAGTTGGAGATGCAGTGCAGTATATGGGTCAGCTTAGTGCGGAGTTTGGTGCCGGCCCTCCTGGATTGCAATTCGTGTCCACTTAGTCATTTGTCAAGTCATTCTGCGTCGGTGTTTCAGTTCCCACAGCTATTAAAATGCCATTTTCATTCTCTTGTGAGGATAAAATAAATTACGGTTAGTATACGGTAAGCATTTAAGAGGACTTGGTCTGATACATGGTAAATGCTACATACGTGGTCGCTATTATTATGTTATATATATCAAATAAAGGGTAAACATACTTAAATTGTAAGGAATTCAGGCAGTGGTTACCGGAAGCACCAATTCCTTTATAATAAAAGAAGAAATGAAATAATTACGGTAACAACTGAGCATTTACTATTTGCCAGGAACTGAGCTAAAAAGTTCTGCAGGTCCTATCTCATTTAATCCTCACAACCCCGAGAGATGGATGCTACTATCATTTCCATTTTTCAGATGAGGAAATCGAGGCTCGGAGGGTTAACTCTGCCCAAGGTTTCAGGCCCGGCGAAGACTCTAACCCAGACATCTGTAATTCCACACCCTCGCATTCACAGCCACCTGGGGGCGAGCCGCGTCCAAGGGGCCCAATGAGGCTCAGTCCCGCCCATCTCCCCGCCCCTCGTGCCGACCTGGCCCCACCTCTCTAGCCCGGCCCCTCGGCCGCGCTCCTCCCCTCGGCTAGGCCACGCCCACGGCCCCAAGCCAGGTGCCTCCGCAATCCCGGCTCCCGGCCCCGCCCCGTGCCCCGCCCACAGGCCTCGCAGTCGCCGCGGACGCCGTTCTTGCGCATGGAGTCGCCATTTTGCTCCTAGAGAAGCCGTCTGGAGAGCCGGCGCTTTCTTCCTTCGGCAGCCGAGGCTGCGGCGGGGCCGGGGCTGGGGTCGGGGCCAGGTAGGCGGGCGGGAGCCAGAGACGAGTGGCGGCGCGGACCGGCGGGCTCCGGCAGTGCGGGGCGCAGGTGCAAGGGGCGGGGAGCCCCGCGGCGCCGGCTGGAGGATGGGTCGCGCGGTCCCGGGGCGGTGGCTGGGGGGGGGGTACAGCGGAGCGACCCCGGCCTCGCGCCCGCAGCCGCCCCCTTCCTCCCTCCCTCCTCTCCCGTCCCGGGTCCGTGGGGCTCGGGCCCGGCCCGAGGCCCCCGGGGTTACCCCGCTCCAGGCGCCGTTGGGAGTCAAGCCCTAATTATGGGACGTGCGGCCGGGCGGCTCAGAAAACAAGCCTCTAACCCAGCCATCTCCGGCCCCTAATCTGACACGGCCCCTGATTTTAAGTTGACTGGCCTTGCTCCTCGCAGACATTTCGGTTACCCTCTAGCCGGTTTTTTTTTTTTTTTTTTTTTAATTCCACCCAGAACTCACGCAGCGGAGGTTGATGGAGGACCTTGATGTAATTTTTAGATACTATTTTACTATAAAATGTTCCCCCCCAGTATATTACATTAATGATAAGGATTCCCCCCCCCCTTTATTTTGATACTGGCGCAGTTTGTGTTGTTTAGCTTTTACAAAGAATAAGGAAATGCGAAATGGGGATTTGGGGCATGAGGAAGTGTGATTTCTAATGTTTAAAAGATTTAAATGCGCAAATAAAAATAATTCAGCCACATTATTAAATTCCACTAAGTCATACCCTTCTTCCTGTCCGTACCCCTATCCTGACCCGGTCTATACCATTATCACCCAGTTTTGATTAGAGGAGATAGAATTCCTTACTCACTTAACATTAGGACTTGTGCATAGTCCCGGAGATTTACCGTTTTTATTATGTTGAATATATATTCAGAATTTTACTTATATATCCCATTATGGATCCTTTCTACATATCCAGTGTTGCTCTTAAAAGAAATCTTGCAGCGACCATCACTGAGCATATATGGCTTTTTCTTTCTTCCCCTTGGTATAGATTCCCAAAAGGGGAAATAATCAAAGTTCTGTGTTGTGTTCTTTCTTTAACACTCGATACAAATTGTTTCCCAAACAAGGCATGTTTACTGAGACATTTTTCAAAATCTGGATGTTTGCTCCATCCTGCTCACTGTCATGCCGAATTCAGCAGGGGAGTCCAGTCATTTTCTGTGTTGTTGAGAGAGGAGCTGTGCATACAACTGTCTGTGTTACAAGTCAGACTGAAACTGAGCTAATGTCTGCTGCCTAGAGGCCGTGCAGCCTTGAGCACGTTTCTTCATCTCCAGGCCTCATTTCCCCATGTGTAAAATGGGTCCTCATCTGGTGCCTGCTTTATTGAGTTGTCATAAGAGTTCAGAGCACTCAGAAAATGTCGTTTGCCGTAAGAAAACGTGCTGATGGAGAGACGGGCAAAGTGCCTGGGATCACAGAGGCATAGAGGATTAATTCAGCTCAGGTTTTGCCCTACTAATTCTCTTCGGCACTGACACAAAAAGCAATTTTTTTTTTGAGAGAGAGGGACATCACTAATAAAAATAATCATTCTTTGCTCTTTATGATGCCTTCTAGTTTCGCTTGTTAACCACTGCAACTCAACCAGGTCAGGCTTTACTCAAATATCTGTTGTTTGCCAAGTATCATTTAGCTTCTTTCATGTGCCAGGTACTAGGCTCTGGTCATACGGCAGAGAACATAAGGGTGAGAAAAAAAATCTCTGCTGTCTTGGACCTTAATTTCTGGTGGAGGAAGCTGATTTTACCCAGCCTCTTTCTCGGTTGTCAGGAAGGGAGAGGCGCAGGCCTGGCGAGGCCAAGGGACCTATCCAAGGGCTGGTAGCTGGTGACCGTGGAAGACAGACCCAAGACTTCACACTCCTACTCCAGCATCTTTAGCTCGGAGGTGTTTGTACAGTGGGCGCTTTGGAGAGAAAGCATCACACTCTAATGCGAGCCTTCCTCACCCAAAGTGCAGAGAAGTGGTTATGAAATGACTGCTGGCAACGTCCAGAGCAAGCGGTCTTCCAGTGTGGGTTCGTTCATGAGACCTAAGAGGTTGTCAAATCTCATTCAAAGAGGAGATTTGATTTGCTTTTTAAAAGGTGCCGAGATTCTCTGAAGAGGGTGTGTTTTCATACGTGGTATGAATAATTCTCACACATTCTAGCGTAAATTTAGGATAAAGGGAAAAGCAACTGTAGGTTATGGGTTCCATTTCACACTGAAGCTTCGTGCTAATGAGCCTCCTGCCAGCCCCATCCTGCTGATTATGTTTCTGAGGATAATCTTTTTTTTTTTTTTTAAAGATTTTATTTATTTATTCGACAGAGATAGAGACAGCCAGCGAGAGAGGGAACACAAGCAGGGGGAGTGGGAGCGGAAGAAGCAGGCTCATAGCGGAGGAGCCTGATGTGGGGCTCGATCCCACAACGCTGGGATCACGCCCTGAGCTGAAGGCAGACGCTTAACTGCTGTGCCACCCAGGCGCCCCTGAGGATAATCTTTTAAAACTGGCTTTTCTTGAAGCTTGGTAAAGAGCACAACTGGCATTTCCAATAGGGAAAAGCAGGACCCAAGCTAGCAACAGCCCTTAGGTTTGAACATCTTGAGGAATGAATGGTCACGGAACATGACTGTATCGATAACGATTTCCAAATGGACTCCCCTTCCAGTGCCATTTCTGAGGGTCTTTTCAGGGTAGATTTCAGTTACAGAAACCTGGTATCTGAAGACGGGGACTGAAGAGGCCACAGTCAGTGTTGAAGGGCATTTAAACTGTGACCAGTAAGGAAGGGCTCCAGGAAGTATCCTGGAGAAGAGAATACACACAGGGAAGAGAGCCATCTAGAGATAGGTTGAGCACTGCCCTGCGGCAAAGGAATCTGACGTTTCCTGTAAATCCTCAAGGGAAGGACAAGGACCAGGGGGTGGTGACTGCAGGGAGAGGAAGTTTAGTGTGCTCTAAGAAAGAGTTTGGAATGCCCGGGCCTTCAGGATGTGGGCATCAGTCTAGCTCTTCAAGTGCCTGGAGTGGTTTCTTGGCAGGAGTCCCGTAGATGGGCCGACTGACCTCTAAGAGCTCTTTCTCCCCTCAGACGCTTTCGTTCTGATTGTTCCAAGCCCTCTCAAGAACACTGTGGTACTTTAAGAAGCTTCTTATTTCAAGTTTGGGGGATGTAAAAAGAGGGCCACCCCATGTATATTACTGTCCTTGTTCAGTAGAAAACCAAAATATTAACAGTTGATTCCTACGTAGCGTCCATTTACCGAACAGATCCTCTATGTGGGACACTGTTAAGTGCTGTCCAGAAATTAATTTTAAACTGACCCCCTAAGGGCCATATTCATGTATTGTACAGATGAGGGAACTGAGGCTAAGAAATATTAATTTATGCAGGGCCTCACAAGGAGCTAAGTAGGAGCCAGGATGCAAACGTGAGCTTTACTCCAAAACCTGTACTTATAACTACAGGAAAACGAGTTTCCTCTTGCAGACCTGCACCCTGTGTTCCTAAACACAGATGTACATTGGTTGAGAGACAGTGTTGGAAGATACTTGAGATCCCTTCCACCTTCGAGTATTGAGAATGTTCTTTCTTCATGTATACCAGCCACTCTGCCCCACACTATGCCATAAAGCAGGGGTCAGCTGACTCTAGAGGACCAGATAATCCGTGTTTTCAGCTTTATGGCCGGCAATCCATCATTGTAGCCATAGACAGTTTGTAGGCAGTGCGCGTGGCTGTGTTCCGATACAATTTTATGTACAGAAATAGCATTTGGAGGGACCTGGTTTGGCCCATGGGCTGTAGTTGGCTGATCCCTGCTCCTGAGCCACTTTCCATGGTAGGCACTGCCGGTCCTCCTTGGTCTCCTTAGGGCTTTGGCCATTTGTGCCTCTGTTTCTGTTTGTAATTCACAGGCTGTAGGTAAGTTTCATTGCCCTGCTCCACATTTCCCTTTGCGGCATGCCCCATAGGAGGCACTCTGGGGGGCAACGTGCTTTCCTAGCCTGCTGGTGCGTCCGTACCTGTAAATTGCACCATCCCCCCCCTCCCCGGGCCCCAGTGGTTCTCTTCGTGGCAGTGACTGCAGAGAGACACACACATGCACTAGGAGGCCTGTTCAGGATGGTGACCCCCTAAATGCGGCACCTCCAGTACCGTGGAGTACTGGCAGCAGTTAAAAGGGATGGGCATATATTTTTATATATGGGTGTATATTTTATATGCCCTGGGTTGTCAAAGTATATCGTTTAATAAAAAGGATGATAGATAAATTTGTACGATGATTTTTTTTTATATTAGAAAAGTATTTTTGTCCAATTTTTTTTATAGGGGAGGGGTCATGTGTGAATGTATAAATGTCTGTCGGTGTCCATATCAAACTAGTAAGAACTGTCCGTTCGGGGAGGGTGGGTGGGAAGGGGCCTGGGATGGGGGCTGCTGACTTTAGCCTAAATGGTCCTGGTTCTGGTTTTTTCCAAGGAGAACGTGTTTGTGTATTACTCGTGTTATTAAAATGGAAGAACAGCAAAAAAAAGAGCCCCACTCGGCTTTTTCCCTTTCGTAATCTCCACCGGCCTTCCCGGGGCCATCCCAAGTAAAGCTGCCACCGAGGAAGCGCAGTGGGCTTGCTGGGAAGGTGCCCCCGTGCCCCCTGGCCTGCGAGATTGTTGCTGGGCACCTAAGTCCTGCACCTTCCTTGGGTGATAAGGACACAGGCCAGAGACTGGGAGGCGGAAGGGCACGTGAATGGCCTGTGGGATGACCTCCTGAGCTCTGATGACTTTGAGCCCGGGGCTTTTCTGTTGGTGCTCTGCTGCCTGTCACGGGGGCGGGGGGGGGGGGGGG
>NW_024423786.1:68662822-68770538 GCF_017311325.1 Ursus maritimus | reverse complement strand
CTTCCCCTCAGGGTTATTATTTGGTCAGCCTTGTGTTCCAGTTCAGGAAAACGCAGGTGGTGAGGTCTGCCTTAGACACGGCTCAGGGCATCAGAGAGGCAGCTGGCAGGCCAGGGGGAGGTTTTGGGGCAAATAGTTAATATAGGAAAAGCTGGGAATAGATGGGTTATTTATTCATTATTTAAGGGTTGATCAGTCCATGTCCTTGCTAATGGCTCTGCCATTTTTCTGTGTGTTAATCCAGGAGGAATTTTGTTGTCAGAGAATAAAAGGAGGTTGTCCATAATTGACTTTAAGCAGCAAAACAGTAAAACACTGAGCTCTTCAGCTCCGCCTTTCTTGTAAGTTTATCATTTATTCCCAGTGGTCATGAAAACTAATTAACTCATATAATAACATACTTCCATAAATTCGGAACCCTAAAATCCAAACAAACTTTTTATTTGTCCATGCATAGATGTGACATAAGAGACTCCATGATGGTGAACACTAATCTTCAGCTTAAGTCATTGGCTATTTAAAAAAAAAAAGTCCATTCAGGTGAATTTCATATTCTCTGGCAGTTGTTAATATACTTCTAATCCTCGTAGGCTCTGAGAATTGGAAAACCAAGAAGGTTTTGATGTTTTGTGTGGCGCCGCCTGAATTAGAAACCAAGATGAACGTAACCAAAGGAGGCCTGGTGTTGTTTTCAGCAAATTCTAATTCATCGTGTATGGAGCTCTCAAAGAAGATTGCTGAGTGAGTTATAATCATACCGTTAAAACCCATATTCATTTTGTGATGTGTTAAATTTGATGATTGCAAGAGCGCGGATTGTTCAGCTCGACCGCAGGTATTTTGTCGTTAATCTGCGTATTCTCCGTATATTAAGGGCTAACCTTTTTGTAAACTGTCGTAACTGCCGACATGTTCATTCAGCAGGCATTTGGGGGTCCTCATGAGTGCCAGGGATTGTGTCAGGTGCCACACGTGTGTAGAATTACTTGACTGTAGAGAACAGTGGAGTGTTTTCTGTACGAAAATAGTTTATTTAGATTACAGTTCAGTATAGTCTTACTTATTAAATAAAGGTTCTCCAGAAACCGATATAGCACTGTATATTAACTAACAAAATAAAAAAAAAAAAAGACAGTAAATAAAGATTGAAGATCCTGCTGGGTACTCGGTCTTGATCTAGATATTGGGGATTAATGGTGAGCAAACCAGTCAAGATCCTTCCTTCTCGTATTTAGTTGGGGAGCCAGACAAGAAGGAAGTCAACAAAACAAAATTTCAGGTGGTGATAGATAGTGTGAAGAAATCAGTGTGAAAGAAATGATTTGGGCAGTTGTTCTGCTTTAGCTTGGGGGCTCGGGTGCCTTTTAAACCAAGGGGATGGTATGTGAATTGAGAAACCCTCTAGGCAGAAGGGACAGAAGGTGCAAAGGCCCTGTGGTGTGCAGTAGGAGGTGTTGGTATGGCCCAGGAGCATAGCTGGAGGGCACAGGGCACAAGGAAACGGTTGGTGAGGCAGGCTGAGCAGGACTCCGGAGGCCTTCTTGGGGTCGGTGCGGGGTGGCGGTGGGGGGTTAGGTAACGGAGTGAAGAACAGTAGCATATCCACTTTCAATTTTATAATGACAGTGCCTCTATTTTATTTTGCTTTATCTTCTTTTCATGAATTTATGAAGCATCCTCAAACTGTAAAGATGTTGGATGGATGGATTCTGTCTCTATTACCTTTTCAACATTTCCCCCCCTTTCTCTTCTCTAGGCGGCTGGGGGTGGAGATGGGCAAAGTGCAGGTTTACCAGGAACCTAACAGAGGTGAGCTATCTTGGACTTGTGTTACGTTTATCTTTTCGTGAAATGTGACATGCTGGCTCAGTCCCTCATCGTCCACTCTTGAAACAGTTGGACCCAGTGGCCTGTTAGTTCCGCAAGAAGTCGGGCGACAGGGGTGCTTTAGCTCCTACTGATACCAGCTGGATATGGAGCACGTGGGGGCTAGAACTGCAGCTCTCAGACCTCATCCAGTAAAAACCACAGAGATGCGTGCACCTGTCCACTGAATGGGAATATCTCAGCAGTTGTCTGAGTGTATGTCCCCTTAGGCAGGATGAGAAAACCCTGTGTGGCCACAGTATCAATTGGTTGTTATTCTTTTTTTTTTTTTTTTTTAAGATTTATTTATTTTAGAGAGCGAGCATGCGCATAAGTGGGGAGGGAGAGGGAGAGAGAATCTCAAGCAGATCCCGTGCTGAGCTCGGGGCTTTCTAACCTGCAGATGATTTAATCTGCCGCCATAGGGGACTGCATGATGTCCTTTGTGTAGTCTGGAAGGGGAGGTAAGGGAGAGCTGGTGGCGGAAGGCCCGGGAGGAGGTCGGTCCACCCTTCGGGTCCACGAATGAGGGCAGCGAAAGTACTTGGCGTCTACTGGGAAGAAAGGCAGGAACTGACATTTGTGGATTCCTCGCTGCTATCAGATACTGAAGAACCGCGTTCAAGGGTGAGGTTCGGTACAAGGTCCCCAAAGTAGCAGACTCAGGATTCAAACCCAGCTCTCCCCGACTCTAAAGCTCATTTGCTTTCCTTGGTACCATATTCCTTTGTAAACACGTATTCTGGTTTTTTCCAACATTTTTAACCAAAATGTTCAGACCTACAAAAAAGCTGAGAGAATAGTGCTGTGAATATCCATCCGTATGTCTGCTACTTGGATTCAACAGGTAATATTTGACAATGTGAATGTGTATGTGTGGAATCTTTTGCAAGTAAGTTGCAGGCATCAGGTCACTTAAGCCCTCAGTGCTTGACCGTGTTTCTCGAGAATAAGCACTTTCTCTTGCAGGAATACACCATTGTCACACTGAAAGAAATTCACGATCATTCTCTAATTATCTAGTATCTAGTCTGTGTTCAGATTTCCCTAGTTGTCCTGGAGAGCCTTTTATAGCTGGGTTTTTTGTTTATTTTTTTCCAAACCAGGATTCTTGGCTCAAGCAGTATGTTCTTTTATCTCTTTAGTTTCTCCTAATCTAGAATGATTCTTTTCTTCACATGACGTTGACTTTGAAGAATGGCCCATTCTGCATTTGTCTAATTATGGCTGATCAGACGTTTTTTGAGGATAGGGATGCTGGACCTTATTTCTTTCTCTCACAGCATTATTATAACATTTATTGCCTAATAAGTTTTTTTTTTTTTTAAAGATTTTATTTTTTTATTTGTTAGAACACGAGCATACGAGTAGAGGCAGAGGGAGAAGCAGGCTCCCTACCGAACAAGGAGACTGATGCGGGGCTCGATCCCAGGACCCTGTAATCATGACCTGAGCTGAAGGCAGATGCCTAAATGACTGAGCCACCCAGGCGTCCCACCTAATAAGTTCTTAATTGTGCTGGTTTTATGAATGAGTAATTTCCCTTAGAGATACTGTGCTCAGCATGGCGTAGCACTCACTGTCTACGTGAGAGAAGTAAGAAGGGTAGATTTTCTTGTTCCAAGTCAGAAATGGAATTCTTTTTGAAGCACGTAAGGTAACCTGACATATTTAAAAAGTGTGGTTAGGGGCGCCCGGGTGGCTCAGGTGGTTAAGCGTCTGACTCTTGGTTTCGGCTCAGGTCATGATCTCAGGGTTGTGAGATCGAGCCCCATGTCGGGCTCTGTGCTCGGTGTGGAGCCTGCTTGAGATCCTCTCTCTCCCTCTGTCCCTGCCCCCCCCTAAAAAAAATAAAAAGTGTGGTTAATGCCAGTGTGTTCATTACCCTTTACAGCACCTAAAACCTCATGAGTTTCTTTTAACGGTTCCAGTTTCCATATTTTATAACATTGGGGATGAAGCAGATTTTTTGTGTATTTTCAAAAACGTAAATTATATATGTTTTTCACCTTCCCCCCTTTTTTTTTCTTTTCCTGCCAGAGACAAGAGTACAGATTCAAGAATCCGTGAGGGGAAAGGATGTTTTCATCATCCAAACTGTCTCAAAGTGAGTCCTTACCGAACAGACGCGGTGTCGCTCTCTGGGTTTTTCTTTCTGGGCGTGAGCGTTTAGAGTAATAAGAGCTAACTGGGCAGGAAGAATTATGATCATTTGAAAATTAGTATGTCTTAGTCTGCTCATTTTTCTGACGTAACTGCTGACTTCTAGGTGTTCTTTCGGTGTTCTGGAAGGGTGGGAGTCACCAAGTCTTGGAGTAGAGGTTCTTAAGGAGAATAGAACCCATTACACTGCCTCTGCATAGCCCGAATTTGATAAAACTCGCAGGGACACTCTTCTAGTACCCCAAAGAAGGCAGGAGGAGAGCCGTTTACTTACTTGGGGTTCTTAATTAAAGCTTTGACTGCGGGCAGTTTAAAAATGATCACCAGTTTTTATTTTGTTGTGTAGACAAATGAGCGGAGAAGGTAAAAGGATGTATTGAAGGCGTATGTACTCCTGTCTGGTGTGACGTTTGGCGGACGTGTGTTCTGGACATTGTCACAGCGGTGTGGGCCGGGTGTGGAAGAGTCAGTGTAGTGAGGTCGGCTGCATCATTTTTGGCTCAGAGACCGCTCTGTGCACACACGTCCCCGCCCGCCGCCGTATATGAAAGTTCGTCACTCGGAGCGGTTTTTGATAATGTCTGCATCAGTGTGCATAGGGCGTCATTTTTAGCTTAGAGATGGGAAATTTTGCTGCAAGTTAGATTTCCGTTTCTACGTGTAACAAATACCAAAGAAAGGGAAGAGGAGCCACGTTTCAGGAGAACTTAGACGCGGAACACAGATATTTTCACCTACATTTTCAACATCTGTCGTGGTCTTTGGTTCATGGGGATGAAATCTCGTAGCCACCCGGCTCTTCCGGGAAAGAGGAGTAGAAGGGGACCTGTCATTGCATCCCAGGCCCTCCTGGGAGCATGTGTGAGCTGAAGAAGGGAGGGGTGACTGGCCTTTGCTGAGGTTCCCTAGTTTCATTTCCTCTGGGCCACTTAGCATCCTTGGCCAACTTGTGCTAGGAGGCACCGAGTTCTTGTGGCCCCTGCCACCGCTGTCCTCTTTCCCCAGCCGGCCGAAGGGGGAGGGTGGGGAACTCCCCTGTGCCGACACCTGTCCGTCACCTTCCGTCACTGGGGTGGGGAAAGCACGGAGCACAGAACGCCTTACGTCGCTTCTGGCTCCTGGGTGTCTGCGGTCCTTTTATCTCCCTACAGACACGTGTGAACCCATTTGGATAAATGCACAGACATCACTTGCCTTGCACAAGGGGATAAGTGGGCCTTGAAGGCCAAAGTGGACTTAGGATTCAGGGCTTCGGCAGCGTGGCTCATGTAATCCTGCCTGTTTCTAGGTCCTTCCATCCCTCTCCTTTTCTTTCTTTTTGGCTTATTTCAACACTTATCATTCTGCCCCTGCCTCTTGTTGGTGTCTTATTCCCGCAGCGAAAACCGTCTACATGTCTCGTTTTGCATTGTTCCGAACCGTGACCTTGTGTGAACTCAGGAATTCTTAGTCTTGGCAGTTGTGGAGAGCCTGGCCAGAGGGGTCTTTATGAAATAGTTAACGTTGAGATTTGATGTCGTCAGATACATCTTAGGTTTCATTTTAGAATAGACTAACGGTGGGCGCTAAAAGTATGAGAAAAGTTTTAAATGAAGGAAACGCTGCCCCGTAGCTCCACTTACCCAGCCATTCAGACAAGGTCGTGATTTGAGGTTAGCTCTGGCAACCCTTTGAGCAGCTTCCAGAACAGCGGCGCCCCAGCAAGCATGGCTTGGGACCCTCGGTGTAACTTTGCACCCACTCTTGGGTCGTCCCCTCCTCCCCTTTCACAAACAATGCTTTCCTGAAAGTCTCAGCCATCGGGTCAGATAGTAACAGAGAACCCATTCGCCCGCGTGTTCTGTGTCTCCCTTCACTCATTCATTCATTAACAAATATCGATTGAATGTTTACTGTGTGCCAGACACTGTTCCAGGTGTGCGAGATGTGTGAATGATGAAAACAGGTAGAGACCCTTGTCCCTCGTGGAGTCTGTTTTCTGAGACATGCAGCTAACCTAATAAGTAGATTGTCTAGTTTGTGAGAAGACGATGAGTGCTACGGAAAAAAGCCTCAACAGCAGGGCAGGGATTGGGAGTGATGGTGGGGGGGGGCAGTGTGGAGAGAGGGCAGGCGGGGCAGGCCTCAGTGAGCACGTGACATTTGCCCCAAACTAGAAGAAGGTGGGGACGTAAGCCAGGTGGCCACCAGAGAGCATTAGGGCGCAGGGTCTCAGGCGAGAGGAGGATGACAAAGCGTTGAGTGTGGCTGGACTGAGGGGAGCAGGGAGTGTAGGAGGGGAGAGCAGAGAGGTGGGGTGATGGGCAGATGATGAAGGGGCCTTGGGAGCCATTGTGGGGCCGTGGCTAAGTGGGAGAGCATTTCTGGGTCTTGGGCAGCGGAGTGCCTGACGTGACTTGTGCTCGAGGGTCCAGCCGGCCGCCCTGTGGAGAGGGGGCTGCAGAGGGACTGCCCAGGGGCAGGGACGTCACTTGCTTGACAGGGAGCCCGGCCCGGCCCCAGCACAGCACTGCAGCTTTGCAGCGGTGAGATGCTCTAACCTTCCAGAGGGGAGAGCAGTGAAGGGCCCCTCCGTTTCTGTCCTCGGTAAACTGGAGGAGTTGTGTCGCCAATAACCGCGATGGAAAAGCTTTTATGATGCAGCAGGCTTTGGGGAGCAAAGAGCAGTTCAGTTGGGGGTGTTAAGTGTTGAGGTGTCTTAACAGACTCTCGAGTGGCACTGTCATCAGGGAGCGGTTGGATTTGCTAGACTGGAGTTGAGAAGAGAAGCTTGGACTGGGGGCTGTGACCTGGAGTCTCCAGCTTCTAGAAAGCTGTGAAACTAGATGAGAAGCCCAAGGGATGAGGGGAGGCCAAAGGGGGCGCACATGAATGAGTGTTGGGCAGGAAAGTGGGGAGAAGGGGAACCAGCGAAAGAAGCCAAGTAGGGCAGAACAGGAGAACAGCGAGAAGTTCTAGAAGCCAGGTGGGTCAGGCAGGGCGAGCAGCCATGGGCGCTGCTGCCCACAGCTCAGGTGAGAGGAGGAGGAGAATTGTCCTTGGATCTAGGCATGTGGAGGTCACGGATAACCTGGATTGGCACGTGTTTGGGAGAGAGCGAGATCACGAGTGTAGACAGCTCTCGAGGTGTATACACAGGGGAGCAAAGAAACAGGGCAGTGGGAAAAGTGGTCACCAGTGATCTCTAAGGGAACAGCAGTGTTTCTAGGCTGATGGGTGCAAGCCGGGGGAGTGTGCCGAGCTGATGGTGGAGGCAGGAGAGGGAGAATCGCTGGTTCCAGTAGGCGGGGTGGGGGCGGGGCGGAGTGGGGTGTCGGGGGGTGGTTAGGGCGTCATCCGGAGAGCTAATTGCAGAGTAACTTTGGTGTGCAAAGTTCGTCTCTCATGGCGGAGGGCAGGCCGGCTTGTAGGGTGCGTTACACTTGGCGGTGGGAGCCCGTGGAGTCTCTCCCTTCTGACTGGGTTGTTCTTTCGGGGAAAAGGGAAGTAGGGTCATCGGCTGTGAGGGACCGTGGGAACTTATTTGTCCCTTTTCTGTCTCGAGCCTTAGGTCTCAGTAGAGGCGTGAGTAGCACAATGCGAACAGGGCGATATTAATAATCACGTCTTACGTTCCTTTTGGGCTCTCCTCTCTTGGAATGCAGGGATGTGAACACCACCGTCATGGAGCTGCTGATTATGGTGTACGCGTGTAAGACCTCTTGTGCCAAAAGCATTATCGGCGTGATTCCCTACTTTCCTTACAGCAAACAGTGCAAGATGAGAAAAAGGGGCTCCATTGTTTCCAAATTGCTGGCTTCGATGATGTGCAAAGCTGGTGAGAATGGCAGATCCTTGACATTATTGAGGGCCTGGGCGTTTGACGTTTGCCTTAGACATTGTAAACCCTTGTCTTAACTAAATTAGAACGCTAAACAGAAAAAAAAGACCTTTTTAAGACAACTAATTTATAAAGAGAAAGCAGTGCAGAGAATTCTCTCCTGTTCCCAACCCTTTAAAACACAAAGTTAAGGAGAAGGACTTACTTTTCCCTAAATTCTTTGTTGAAAAAATTACATTGCAATGACAAGTTAAAATCGCATTAAAGCCGTTTTTGAAGGGTAAAAAGGCATTTTTGGAACCAAGCACTCTAACACGACAGCAACTTTTAGTCTCATCCATGATGAATTGGCATATTTTGCAACCATCCGTGTTATTTTGTGTCATGTATTTTCAGGTCACATCCTAAGTGTCTCCCCTTGTTTCTAAATAAGCTTCAGAGTTGTTACTATGCATGTGTGTGTGTGTGACTCTAGAAACCACATGTCCCAGAGCCCTGGAACAGAGAGGAAAGGACAAGACAGCCCCCGTATCGCTGCATTTGAACACAGATACTAACTGTGGAATAAAGTTTCTACCGTAGCCTTCCGAAGAAGGCGGAGAAACCCCACACACCCAAATCTAATAGAACCCGAACCCCACCTCAACAGTATAACCCATTGAAAAGTTAGTCCTCAGAGTTTTAAAAGCTGGCCGAAGAGAGCAGGCTAGCTCATCGAACCTTCCAGAAAGATTCTGCTCTTTTCTTCTGGCCTTGATCCTGCCTGGGTCACCAGATTGACTTTCCTGCTCTTTTGGGCAAGTTTTGCTTTTTAAAAACTTTCCCAGTCGGATTTTCCTTAACTTTCCTGGTGATCATTTCAAGTATCCTTTAAGGAGCCAGTGGGGGTGAAGGTTTTTCATTTTCTCCAGAGATAGGCCTGTGCAGTTTGTCTTAATATCTTAAGATCAGTATTTGTTTTAAGATCTCAAGACACTAATTTGTCTTAATATGGCTTTGCTCTGCCTGCTAAGGAACCTTCAAGGAGATGTAACTTGGTCTCGTAGAATTATCCGAGACATTTCTTCCTTACTATTATCTTTGCTATTTGAAGACTATAAATTGACGTGTATCTCAGCGTAAGAAAACCACCCAGTCTGTCCCTTCTGAGTAGGGAAGAGCCCCTTCACCTCCTATGTGTCTCTTCTTCTTTTTTTTTTTTTTAAAGGTTTTATTTATTCATTCGACAGAGATAGAGACAGCCAGCGAGAGAGGGAACACAAGCAGGGGGAGTGGGAGAGGAAGAAGCAGGCTCATAGCAGAGGAGCCTGATGTGGGGCTCGATCCCATAACGCCAGGATCACGCCCTGAGCCAAAGGCAGACGCTTAACCGCTGCGCCACCCAGGCACCCCCTATGTGTCTCTTCTGCTCACACACGGAAGACGTTACTTCTGACACTTCCGGTCACCAAGTGTGTAGGGTTTTTCCCTACACTTCGCATTTCTCCACGACACCAGCTAGGTATCCTGTAGTTTAACTAAATTCTGGAGATAGCGTCAGATCTCACAGGTTAAGGGCTCAGTCCCTAAGATAGTGTCAGATCCCACAGGTTAAGGGCTCAGTCCCACAAGACAGCCCCTCCCCCATGCCAACGGCAAGGCCAGGTTGTCACCTGTGCGTCTGACCAATCTGTAAATCAGAGGTTCCCAGGACCCACCCCTTGGATTCGATTACTTTGCCAGAGCGGCCCACAGAACTCAGGAGAACTGTTCACTTACTGTTTGCCACTTCCTCGTAAAAGCATCTGATCAAGAATACAGGTGAACATCCAGATGGAAGAGATAAGAGGGTGCAGGATGTGGGGGGGCCCGCAGAGCCTGTGATCTCTCGACATGCACCAGTCTCCCAGCAGCTCCACCTGTTCATCTCCAGCCTGGCAGCTCCCCGAAGCCTCTGCTTCCTCAGTCAATTATTGACTCCATTTCCAGCCCCTCTCCCCTCTCTGCAGAATGGGAGGTGAAGATTCCAAACGTCTAATCACGGCTCGGTCTTTCTTGGTCTCCCCATCCAAGGGCCCGCTGGAGTCACGTCGTCAGAACAAAAGGTGCTCCTAGCGCTCTTATTGCTTAGGAATATACGGGAGTTATAGGAGCCCTGTGTCAGGGACGGAGGCAGAGACCACTATATTTATATTTTCTGTTCTCTCACAGTCTCATTGAACTCAAAAGTCTGAGAAGTAAAGATACTGAGGCTTTTTGATGAGAGAGCAGTTTTTTAATAGCTATTATATATAGTATCGTATTTTGTATATGCTTAGTTCATACACTGGGACTGATTATTTAACTATGCATGTGTTTGTGTCTGCTTTGTTTCCAAAGGTCTAACTCATCTCATTACTATGGATTTGCACCAGAAGGAAATTCAAGGCTTCTTCAATATTCCTGTTGATAATTTAAGAGCTTCTCCATTCCTACTACAGTATATTCAAGAAGAGGTGAGCTAGCTCATACTTCTGCATTTTAACATTCTGCTTAAGGTTGAAAAGATACATTTCCATTTCCTTAGGCTGTCTGTAAAGAACTAAAACTTGGTGTATTCTGCTTAAAGTACTATTTCCTGGGGTGCCCGGGTGGCTCAGTTGGTTAAACATCTGAGTCTTGATCTCAGGATCATGAGTTCCAGCCCTGTGTTGGGCCATGGAGCCTCACGTGGAACCTACTTAAAAAATAATAATAAAATAGGGGCGCCTGGGTGGCTCAGTCGTTAAGCGTCTGCCTTCGGCTCAGGGCGTGATCCCGGCATTCTGGGATCGAGCCCCACATCAGGCTTCTCTGCTGGGAGCCTGCTTCTTCCTCTCGCACTCCCCCTGCTTGTGTTCCCTCTCTCGCTGGCTGTGTCTCTCTCTGTCAAATAAATAAATAAAATCTTTAAATAAAAAATAATAATAAAATAATAAAGTACTATTTACTTTGATAAATGTAATGCAGTGTATTTAAAAAGTCTTAATCTGTAATTTCTCTCTTTTGCTAAGCTCTTCAAATTGCTGGGTTTCCTTTGGGGCCTCAGGTACCTAGAATAGGGCTAGTTGTGATCTTGACACATGACTCTCATCACTGGTCCGTGCGTGGACCTGGCCCTCATTTGCATAGCCATCGCCCTGCCTCTCTCTGTCCATCCGTCTGTTGTGGTAGCATCCGTGATCCCACCACCCAGCAAGAAAACTAGATGCGTCGTAACCGACGTCCACTCACGTGGTCCCTGTTCTGTCAGATCTCCGCCCCCCACCCGAGGGAGCCACCATCCTGAGTCTCGTCCTTCTCTGAATTTCTTTGTATGTGGTCTTATCTCATACGTAGTTGCACACAGAGATGCCATTCAAAGACCAAAACACACACAATATGTGTATTTTTAACCTTGTAAAAGAAGAATCACATGGTGTAACCTGGGGGGGAGTTTCTCCAATGGTGTGACATTAGTAAGTTTCCTCCAGGTCGTGTGTCACAGCGCGTCCGTTTTGACGCGGAGAAACACCGTGCGGCTCTATCACGGTTTCGCCGCTGTGGTAGTGTGCCTGCGAGCGCTCGCCTGTGTGTCCCGTGTCTCCTGTGGCCGGCGCGTGTTTCATTTTTCCCAAAGCATTTATGCCAACTTACATTCCCAGCAGCAGGGCACCAAGATGGTCTTTGGCTCCATCTTGTTCCAATACGTACATTACGAGAATTTACAGTTTTCGCCAGTTGAATGGCTCCACCGTGGTGTCTCGGTGTCGCTTCGGTGGGTAGTTCTCTGATGACGTAAGAAGTTGAGCATCTCTTCGTGGATTTCCTGTTCTGTGGAAAGGCGCCTAACGCACTTTTGTTTCTTCTTCGTTGGGTTTATGTGTGGGCTGCTTTCTGGTTTTTATTCTGGATTCTGGCCATTTGTTAGTATGGATTTCATATAGATCTCTCCGTTTCTACCCTGTGGTTTTCCTTAAGGAGTCTAGATAAGCAGACACATTCAGTTTTTTTTCCCCCACTGGGATGAAATCCAGGTAACATGAAATTAACCAGTTTAACACAAACAGTTGGGTGGTATTTAGTCATGCAGTGTTGTACAATGTCTGTCACCTCTGTCTGGACCATTGTCGCCACTCCAGAAGAACACCCTGTACTCGCTACATAATCACTCCCCATTCCTGCCTCCCCCAGTTCCCTGGCAGCCACGCATGCGCTTTCTGGCTCTGGATTTGCCTGTGCTGGACATTTCATATACAGGGGATCGTACAATAAGCGACCTTTTGTGTTGGGCTTCATTCACTTAGCTTAATGCTTTTCAGGCTCATGAACGCGGTAGCAAGTATCAGGACCTCACTCCTTTTGATGGCTGAGTAATATTCCATTGTACGTATGTACCCCTGTTCATTCATGCATTGATGGACGTTTGGGTCGTTCCCATCTTCCGACTGTTGTGAGTAATGCTCTGTGCACCTTCATGCACAAGTTTCTGGTGGACATATGCTCTTATTGTGGACGTATCTTTGTCTCTTCGATACACACCTAGCATTAGAATTACTTGATTATATGGTAATTCTGCATTTAACATTTTGAGGAACTGCCAGACTATTTGCCAGGGTGGCTACGGCACTTACATTCTAACCAGGAGTGTATGAGATTTTCAGTTTCTTCACAATCACATCCTTACTGGCATTTATTTTTTCATTATAGCCATTCTAGTGGTTATAAAGTGGAATCCCACTGTGGTTTTGATTTGTAGCCCCTAATGACTAATGATGTTGAGCATCTGTTCGCGTGTTTATCGGCCACTTGTGTGTCTTCTTTGTGGTTTTTAAAAAAAATTTATTTAATCTCTGCACCCAGTGTGGGGCTCAAACTCACGACTCCAAGATCAAGCCACACGCTCTACAAACTGAGGCAGCCGGGTGCACCCGTCTGTCATCTTTGGATAAATGTTTGTTCAGATTCTTTGCCCATTTTTTAATTGGGCTGTTTATCTTTTTATGGAGTTGTAGGAGTTCTTTATCTATATACTGGACACTAGTCCTTTTGGATATGTGATTTGTAAATATTTCCCACCATTCTGTGGTTTGTGTTTTCACTTTCTTGATAGATATTGTCCTTTGATGCACAAAAGATATTAACTTCGAAGAAGTCCAGTTTATCTGTGGTGTTTTTTTTTTTTTTCTTTTGTTACTCACGCTTTGCTCTAAGAAAACATCAAATCCAGAGTCATTAAGATTTACCTCTGTGTTTTCTTCTGAGAGTCTTTCAGTTTTAGTTCTTATGTTTAGGTTGACCCATTTGGAGTTAATTTTTGTATATGGTGTGAGGGAGGGGTTTAACTTTGTTCTTTAGCATGTGATATCTAGTGGTTCCAGCTCCATTTGTTGAAAAGACTTATTTCCCTGTTGAATGGCTTTGTAAAAAAAAAATCCTTGTCAAAAAAAAAAAAAACCTGGGCATAGACGTTTGTGTTTATTTACAGTCGTTAGTTTCATTCCATTGGGCTACGTATCTACCCTCAAACAGTTAACCTTGGCCCTCAGTAGTGAAAATGAATTTTAAGTATTTTTGAAAGACTAAACTATAGTCTATTTTCTTTAAAGTTATACACAAGAAACATACAAACTATAAAAAGTTCAGGAAACAATATGGAGTAGAATTTACCTGAATGTGATTCCCGATAGAGGGAGAGAGAGAAAGCATGGGAGAGCAACAGCAAGTGTGTTGACGGGGCAGGAAAGTAGGGTCCAGACAGAGAGAGGCAGCAGAAGATGAGACTCGGGTATGTGGGAGAACATGGTCCATATAAGAGCTATCCACATGAAGGAACCTAGAGTTTTAAAAGAAATAGAGGAGCCGGTGTAGACTCATATAGACTAATGTTTACATCTTGTGAGGTTTTAGGATGTGTCCATTCAAGGTACCAGGCACGTTGTATGCTGACGTATTGAGGCGTAAATGGCGGGAGTGCCTCTTGGGAGGCACCCGTTGGCCTGCTGAGTCTGGGCTGTGGCCCCCGGTGCTGGTCCGGAGGCCAGACTTGAAGCTCCTTGAGCGTCCCTAGCCGTGGCCCCTTATTGTAGGCTTCTGCCTCTGTACAAGGCTGCCTTCCACTTGAAAAATCCCATTTTAGGCTTCACTGTTGGAAAGGATTGAACTCTCAGGGTTGAATTCCCTCTTATACCATTCGTNNCAGCAGACAAGGAAAATGGTTCTTTGTTTTTGATGGCAAGCTAGCGGTGATAACGCCGAGCATGGTAGTTTTAAGATTCTCTGTCCTTCATTCATAAATATAAATTAAAGCAGGCTATCAACACTGAAATACCATATGGGAGCTCACTGTTCGAAAGGACTTTTGTTCATTTTGCCTTTTATAGTGTACTTGTTTTAGTACCACATTGTACTGAATCGAAGATGCTGTCAGTTAAGGTTTACGTTATTTAGATCGTCAGGAAAGAAGAAAACACTCCGGATTACAGTGTGACACAGTGCCTTCGTGTCACTTAGTGACCCTGTTCTGCAGGAGTGATGCTGACATCTTCCTATTTGACGGCTCACACTCTGTTTCTCTCTAGGCATCCCTGGAATTTACATGCTTTCTGCCAGAGTTGGAAGGCATGTCCGGATAATTGGATGCTCACTGCCTTGCAGCTTTGGTGCTCTCACCTGGGAGTCTGGCAGTTTCTCCTGCCCACAGTTGCACTGTGGTGCGTGTTGTCTGGGTATTGATTAAATACAGCACATGTTTTTTAAAAAATGACTGAATGTTACAGTGACAATTCTAGAAATCATTGGTCTGCTCCGGGATTTTTTAAAAAAGATTTTATTTATTTGAGAGAGAGAGAGAGAGAGCATATGAACCAGGGGGCAGTGGGGGGTGGTGGGAAGGGGCAGAGGGAGAGGGAGAAGCAGACTCCCCGCTGAGCATGGAGCTGGACGCAGGGCTCAATCCCAGGACCTGAAGATCATGACCTGAGCTGAAGGCAGACACTTAACCCACCGAGCCACCCAGGCGCCCCGCACCAGGATTTTTTAAGGAAATGTCGAAGAGGAGGACTACAAGTATCTTTCTTTCTTTTTAAAAAATTATTTATTTAGTTATTTTAGAGAGCACACACGCATGCACGGGTGTGGGAGGGGGAGAGAATCTTCAAGCAGGCTCCCTAAGCAAGGAGTGGGGCTCAGTCCTATGACCCGTGAGATTATGACCTGAGCCGAACCAAGAGTTGGACGCTTAACCAACTGAGCCACCCAGGCGCCCCCATCTGCACCAGGATTTTTTAGGGAAATGATGAAGTGGGGGCTACAGGTATATGTCTATGGTGTATGTACAGATCCCATCCCATTAATTTTTTAAGTAGGAGCTTCTTCGGGTGCTGGGTGGCTCAGTTAGTTAAGCGATTGCCTTCAGCTCAGGTCATGATCTCGGGGTCCTGGGATTGAGCCCCATATCGGGCGGGAAGCCTGCTTCTCCCTCTCCCTCTGCCTGCAGCTCCCCCTGCTTGTTCTCTCTCTCTTTCAAATAAATAAATAAAATCTTTAAAAATAAATAAATAAATAGGAGCTTCTAGAGTTATCTTGTTTCTGATTCTTGAGTTACTTTTTTTTTTTTCCCCTCTGTGTTCTTCTTGGTGTCTTTGTATCAAGCCACCGTCATCACAGAAACGAGATACGGCAGGGACTGAGAAACCAGGGACGAGGGTAGGGGTGTACATAGCAAGGGAGCGTGGGGTGGAGGGCAGTTTGATTCCTTGGGGTTCCACGGTGGTGGCCCTGATGATGTTTTCCCCTAATGCTTCAGGGGAAAATTACCAGAGTTTCCTGACATGTGGTGTGTTTTCCCCTCCACTCGATAGTAAGAGTCATCTTCTAACAACTGAAAAATGAAACTTTACATCGATGGTGGCAGTGTCGGGACATGCGTGTGTGTCTGTAGTCATTCTGACACTAGTGGTAAAGCCCTGGCTTCCCTGGGCCCCCGCCTGCTCCTGGGCCCCTCCGCAGGGGTAACCTTGCTAGCAGCTTGCCTTGTGTCCTGTGTCCTCTCAGGCCTTTCTCTTTTATTTGCCTCCTTGTCTGCATAGTTAACAGATGTTGATTTGTGAGTGCTTTTCCTTTTTTTTTTTTTTTAAGTAAGTTCTGTCCCCAATGTGGGGCTCGAAGTTATGACCCCGAGATCAAGAGTCTCATGCTCTACCCACTGAGCCAGACAGGAGCCTCTGATCTGTGGATGGTTTTTTTAAAAAAACAGTTGCCATATTGTTTGCCTTGTTCTTTTTTTTTTTTTTTTAAAGATTTTATTTATTCAACAGAGATAGAGACAGCCAGCGAGAGAGGGAACACAAGCAGGGGGAGTGGGAGAGGAAGAAGCAGGCTTCCAGCGGAGGAGCCTGATGTGGGGCTCGATCCCATAATGCCGGGATCACGCCCTGAGCCGAAGGCAGACGTTTAACCGCTGTGCCACCCAGGCGCCCCATGTTCTGCACCTTCTTTTCTTTGCTGTGCTGTACGTGGAGGACTTTCCGTGCGAAGCTATGTAGGGTTATTGCTTTGTTTACAGTTGCTACACAATAGTCCTCAGTTTACATCCGTGATGTCCAGGAGAACTTCCCGTGATCTTGAAAATGTTCTAGTGGCGTGGCAGCCGCTTGTCACATGTGGCTAGTGTGAATGGAGAGCCCAATCATCTTCTTTAAGTTTAATGAAGTTTAAATAGCTGCATGTTTAAATGTTTAAAGCACAAGTTTAAATGAGCCACAGTGTTTTTCAACCATTTTCCTCTTGATTGGATATTAGGTTGTTTTACTTTTTCACTTTTTTTTAAAAATTAAGATTTTATTTATTGGGGCGCCTGGGTGGCTCAGTCGTTGGGCGTCTGCCTTTGGCTCAGGTCAAGATCCCGGGGTCCTGGGATCGAGCCCCACAATGGGCTCCCTGCTCAGCGGGAAGCCTGCTTCTCCCTCTCCCACTCCCCCTGCTTGTGTTCCCTCTCTCGCTGTCTGTCTGTCAAATAAATAAATAAAAATCTTTAAAAAAAAAGATTTTATTTATTTGAGAGAGAGAGAGAGAGAACATACACAAACGGGGGGAGGGACAGAGGGAGAGGGAGAAGCAGGCTCCCCTCTGAGCGGGGAGCCTGACATGGGCTTAATCCCAGGACCCCTGGATTGTGACCTGAGCTGAAGGCAGACGCTTAACCCACTGAGCCATGCAGGTGCCGCGTAATTTTTCACTCTTTTAAGTGAAATACTTGATTTTAAAAATTTATCATAAGGAACACCTGGCTGGCTCAATGGGTAGAGCATTCAACTCTTGGTCTAAGGTTGCGAGTTCGAGCCCCACATCGGGTGTAGACATTACTTAAAAAATGAAATTATAAGTAAAACTGCATTGAAAATTCTTGTACTTATTGGCTGTCTGATTACTTACATGTTTTTCTGAAAAAATCTTAGAAAGTGGAATTGCTTGATTGAAAAGTGTCTGTTTTTAATACCTTGATATTGCAAAAATTGCAATTTTCTGAAAATTTAATATTTTAACAGATATGAAAAATTGCGGTTTTCCAAAGGGGC
Source organism: Ursus maritimus (assembly GCF_017311325.1). NCBI lineage: Eukaryota > Metazoa > Chordata > Mammalia > Carnivora > Ursidae > Ursus > Ursus maritimus. Next base: position 68,753,135 of record NW_024423786.1, on the reverse strand, counting down.
TGTATTCGTGTATACTCCCACCAACAGTACATACGATGGTCTCTGTTTCTCTCTGCTCTTCATTTTGCAGATTGATTGACTAAAGCAATACTATGTTATTTGAATTTTTCCCTTTCTCGATTTCTAGTGTGATCGAGCTCTAGTGTGTGTTTTTTAGGGGCGGGCCGGAATCCCCCCATCTAAAGTGCTGTTTCATTGTTCTGCTGTGCTTTGAACTTTCAGCGTCATGCGTGTGAGTAGATCCTGTTTGCAGTGAGCTTGGTAGATGCTCATCGGGGCCCTGCCGTTCTCTGGGCGGTTTCTCTCCCTGTAATCTCCGTGTCTCATCCCTTCTGTTCTCTCATCCTTTCCTTTGGGAACTGTTAGATGTTGAAAATTTTGAATCTAGTCTCTGTTGCTTAACTTTTTTTTTCAAGTTTTGTATCCTTACATCCAGCATTGTGGGAAAATCCCTCAAGGTCTCCCAGGCTTGGCCTTCATCTGCGTCCCTTCTGCCGCCCTGGCAGCTGGCTACCGAGCTTCTTACTTGGGCTGTAATGATTCCCACTTCGTAGATTTCTTTCTGGTTCTTTTTCTTAGCAAGTTGTTCTTTCTTTATGTTTATGATTTCCCATCTTAGCTCCTGAGGAAAAAATAGACCTTTCTTTTCTTTTTTTTAAGATTTATGTATTTATTTTAGAGAACATGGCAGGGAGGGGCAGAGGAAGAGGGAGAGAGAAACTCAAGCAGACTCCGTACTCAGCACGGAGCCGATGTGGGGCTCGATCTCACGACCCTGAGATCACGACCTGAGCTGAAACCAAGAGTCGGGCACTCAACCAGCTATGCTACCTGGGCTCCCCAAACGTCCTTTCTTTTAAAGCCTCCTCTTATTTGCTTTATTAACTGTTTTCCTTTGTTGTTACTTCTTCTCTCGGCTTGGTTTAGTGCTGTTTGATGATATTTGGTGAGACAAGTACCTAACACAGTTAAGAAACTTCCAGCGCAAATAAGGAAAGCACCTAAATGAGAACGTTTTTTGCTACTTTACTCCCTGATAGCATCGGATGAATTAGGCTCTCCTCTGAAGATGTCCGATTCATGTGGTTATGCTGGGTACATCTGTATTAGAGCTGTCTTCAAATTAATCACTTTTTGTTCATTCACTAAGTATTATTTAGTGCTTCCCAAGTACTAGGCATCATACGAGGTGCTAAAGGTTATTAATGCTTACGTGGAAAATGATTGAGCTAGCATAATTGTGAGAAAACAAGCAATGAGGATATATTGAATGAAATCATATAATTTAGTGAAGTGTTTAAATGTCCAGAACATAATCTGAAAATAGGGCCAGGATGAAGTCAGAAACAAGCCACTGCACAGCCTAGAAAGAGTACCATCTTCTGAACTCTTAGAAGTTGCTAATGGGTCCATCTTCAGTTTTCATCACTAGCACAGATCACTTCAAATGCTCACCAGTAAAAGACTCCAAAGTAGACCGATATTTTAGTTATTTTCGTAAGGGTTCTTCATATCTTTATAAAACCCCGCCATCGTGATTATCCTTTAACAAATTGGTTTCTTCAGTATTCCGGAACTGAGACCCGGGAATCCTCTGTTTGGACAGCACGGATTCAGAACTGGACAGTTACCTTGGGTTCACGTTGGGTGGGTGTCATCCTGGCATTGGGAAATTGCATGCAATGGGGATTTGTGAGAGGACTTCCTGTTGACTTGATAAAAATGTCTTTATGCCCCATTGTCAGTATTTGCCAGCACGTGGATATGAACTAATCAGCAATTAGCCTACTCTTTTGTCTTCAATCTATGAGGCTCATACCTTCATAGTACTTTTTTGTAGGTAGGAGTTTCTTCATTTTCCAAAGGGGAAATTTGCTTTGAACTTTTTCTCTTTTTGGAAAACTTTCAAGTGACCAGATCACATTTTTGAGTATTGGAATGTTCTTTCTTATCGACTGTTGGGTATTGGTGTGAACAGCCTCACGGAGACCTGGGAGTAATCCCTGACCTCTTGTCTGTCACAGATCCCGGATTACAGGAATGCAGTGATCGTGGCCAAATCTCCAGCCTCAGCCAAGAGGTAGGCGGGAGCTCGGGACTACTCCTTCAAATACAAGGTGTTTCAAATCCATGGTGTTCACAACACCAGTGAATATACTTTGTAGTTGTTTATTGCCTTTTATTGCAAGAACTCAGTAATTTATTAACAGAATTGTATCCAGCCGAGAGGCCACTTATTGGTATGTGTTAAAAAGTGACATTTTACAGGACAAAAACACCCGGAGGCATACAAATAGGGCAGTGCTGAGAGTTACATGTATGCTGGAGTAATGATGAATCAGTAATGCCATATTTAAAGTGGTTTGGGGTTGAGAGGATTTCATATACCCATGTTTTCTGGAGAAGCCACTTTTTTGGAAAGGGAGAGAACAAAAGCAAACCTAGGAAGAAAGGCTTTTTCCTTAAAAAGCCCCCCCCCTTTTTTCCTTTTTTAGATAGGGAGGGAGGGAGAAAGAGAATCTTAAGCAGGGTCCACGCCCAGTGCAGAGCCCAGTGTGGGGCTCGATCTCATGACCCTGTGATCATGACCTGAGCCGAAATCAAGAGTCAGATCCCTAACCGACTGAGCCACCCAGGCGTCCCAAAAAAAGCTCTCTTAAAATTATGTCCCGTGATTGAATGGCTTTACTCACTGGGTCCGTGTGAAGCCCTGCAGAGTATAAGAACTCATAGATACGTCCATCCTGGGCCCCGCAGGCTGTTAATATTGAAGGATGAGGGAGAGCTTGCAGACAGGAGGCCGGTGATTTGAAAGGCATTTCAGTAAGCAGTTTTCCATTATAAATGATGAAGGACATTTAGGATAGTAAATAAATTGGGCTGGCACTTGTGATAAAAACATAAAGTCACCGTGTCCATTGCAGCCAAGGCTGTGCCCACACCACACTTCCTTCGAGAAGCTCTATCGCTGGAATCTTATATCGTCCATTTGATGAAGTCATCGTAAACCATGACTCATTTTGAAGTGCAAGCCTCTCAGACACTTTCCCAGGCATTGTGCTGGATCAGTTTTAATGTAGTAATTTGTCTGATATACAGGCTTTTAGTTGTTGTTAAGGTGAGAATCACACAAGGTGTAATTAATCATTTTAAAGTATATAATTCGTTGGCGGCTCCTGCCTTCACAGTGTTGTGCAGCCACCACCCCTCAGGTTTCAAAGCTTTTTCTCTAGAGGAACACCCCGTGCCCATCAAGAAATCACTCTCCATGCGCTTCTCTCCCCAGCCCCCGGCAACCACCAATCTGCGTTCTGTCTCTGGATTCGCCTATCTTGGACGTTTCATATAAATGGAATCGTACAGTACATGGCCTCTTGGGCATGGTTTCTTTCTCATAGCGTCCTGTTTCCCAGGTTCATCCACATCGTAGTGTTATCAGTCATTTATTCCTTTTTACAGCTGATTAATATCCACCGTGTAGGTAAGCCACACTGTTTATCCGTTCCCGTATTGAAGGGCATTTGGGTTATTGCCCCCTTTTGGCTGTTATGAAGAGTTCTGCTGTGAACATTTGTGTACAAGTGGCTGTGTCGATGTATGTTTTCATTTCTCGTGGATGTGTACCAAGGATTAAAAGTGCTGGGTGTATGGCGATTCTACGCTTACGTTTTTGAGGGACCGCTAAACTACAGCGGCTACACCATTTCACATTCTCACCAGGAATGTGAATCCTCCACATTCTTACCAACACGTGTTTTCTGTTGTATTATTATTATTACTATTGTTATGGCCATCCTGGTGGGTGTGAAGTAAGTGGTCTCTCACCGTGGTTTTGATTTGCACTTCTCTAACGACGAAGGATGTTGAATGTTTTTTCATGTGCTTATTGGCCATTGGTGTATCTTTGGAGAAATGCCTGTTCAAGTCTTTTGCACTTTTTTTTTTTTTAAAGATTTTATTTATTTATTTGACAGAGATAGAGACAGCCAGCGACAGAGGGAACACAAGCAGGGGGAGTGGGAGAGGAAGAAGCAGGCTCATAGCGGAGGAGCCTGATGTGGGGCTCGATCCCATAATGCCGGGATCACGCCCTGAGCCGAAGGCAGACGCTTAACCGCTGTGCCACCCAGGCGCCCCCACATTTTTTAATTGGATTGTTTGTTTTTTGTGGTTGAGTTGTAGGAGTTCTTTATATATTCTGGATACTAGGTCCTTATCAGATAGAAGATTTGCAAATGTTTTACCCCATTCTGTTTGTTGCCTTTTGCCTTTTGCCTTTGTGTTTTTGTTTTGTTTTTTTCTAAGATTGTATTTATTTGTCAGAGAGAGAGATTACAAGCAGGGGGAACAGCAGGCAGTGAGAGAAGCAGACTCCCCGCTGATCAGGGAGCCCGAGTCGGGGCTTAGTTCCAGGACCCTGGGATCATGACCTGAGCCGAAGGCAGACGCTTAACCCACTGAGCCATCCAAGCATCGTTCTTTTACCTGTCCTGATGATGCCCTCAACACACAAAAGTTTTTAATTTTTATGAAGTCCAGGTTAGCTGTGTTGTTACTGCTTTTGCTTCTGGCATCTTATATACGAAGCCTTTGCTACATCCAAGGTCGTTAAGTTTTCTCCCGGTGGTTTAGCTTTAGCTCTCAGTTTAGGTGGTTGATGCATGTTGAGTTCATTTTTTTATATGGAGGGAGGCGTCAGCTTCTTTCTTTCCCACCAGATCATCTGGTCGTCCGAACCATTTCTTGAAAAGACTGTTCTCTCCCCCTTGAATGGCTTTGGTATTCTCATCCAGAGTCAGTTGGCCATAAATGTTTGTGTTTATTTCTGGACTCTCGGATCTGTTCTGTTGTCTGTATGTCAATACCGCACTGGTTTGATTACTGTAGCTTTGTAGTAAGAATCAGATCAGAACACCCACAAGTAGGTGGAAGTGGGAGTACTCTCCCTGTGACCCCTCTACTGACACCAAGTGGGGAGTGGCCTCGTTACCACTGGGTTGGTGAGAGTCCTGACTCCACGAGGCCTCCCCTGACACCACCTCAGAGGAGAGAGGGAAAGGCATCTCTTTACTGCTGAGTGGGGTTGGAAGTCCAGGGTTCACGCTGCACTGACACTGGGGGGTGGGGGGTCATTACCGCTCGGTAGGGTTGAAAGTCCCAGCTCCCTCCTTGGCCTTCTCTGAAACTGCCCCGTTGGAGTGTTTGGGGCTCATCATTATAGCCTGGCAAGGGAGGAAGGGTAGACCCCCTACTTGACCTTTGCTCGTGTCGGGAGTGGTGTAGCTGGCTTTTCTGTGGCGGTTGGCCGGAGCAGGGCACTTACTGTGTTAACATTTTCTGACTTGGGAGGCTGCCCCTTTCTTGGTCCTGTGGCTAGAGAAAGCAGGCTTTTGTTTGGGCTTTTTTGGTATGTGCCTGTTGGCATTTTGGGGTTGCCTGCTTCTCCAGCTGCAAGTCTGTGATAATGAGACAAAAAGGCCAGAAGAATGACCACCTTGTCATTCCAGCAGTCTCAAGGCCCCAGACAGTCTGTGTTCTCCTCTCCACCTTTAGAGACGTCTGACATTTGTTTCGTATATGATATCCCGGGTTTAGTTGTACTTCGCAGCAGGAGTTCTCCCATCTTAGCGGAAGCAGAAGTGGCAATGGTGCATTTTGATACTTTTTTTTTTCCCACTAAATACCCAAAGAATCTGACGAATTTTCCTTTGTCTCGCCCGTATGGATAGGCTTCTCGAAACTTAATGCTCACTTTACATCTCATACCATTTGTTGATGAGATATTATTTTTGTGGTAACCTCTGGCTCAGTTTATTTGGCTTTTGTTAGTACAGTTGACTCCTGAGCAACACGGGTCTTAGGGCGCCCACCCCACTGCCCCCCGTGCTTCAGAAATCCACGCACAACCTTTGACTCCCCCAGAACGTAATTACTAATAGACTGCTGTTGACTAGAACCTTACTGAGACCATAAACAGTCGATTAACAGATACTTTGTCATTTGTATTGTATACTGTATTCTTACTACGAGTAAGGCAGGGAAAAGAAAATGGTATTAAAATCAGAAGAGAAAATACATTTACATCATTGCACTGTATTCATTAAAAAAATCTACCCGTAAATGAGCCTGTGCAGTTCAAACCTGTGTTGTTTCAAGGGTCAGCTTCACTACAGTGTTTGTCATTTTTTTTTTTAAGATTTCATTTATTTATTTGAGAGAGAGAGAGGGAAAGCAGAGAGGGAGAGGGAGAAGCAGACTCCCCGCTGAGCAGGGAGCCCCATGAGGGACTCGATCCTGGGACCCCGAGATCACGACCTGCGCCGAAGGCAGGCGCTTCACCGACTGAGCCAGCCGGGCGCCCCCCGTGTTGTCATTTATCCATTCACATGTTTATTGCGTCGGGTCTGATGAGGCCTGAGAAGATCCCTTCAGGGAGCTTATGTGTAGTGTCAGATGTTTTCGCTACAATCATGGATGGAGTGTGTGTGTCCCCCCAGAATTCATCTTGAAATCCTAACCCCCAATGTAATGGTATTAGGAGGTGAGGCCTTTGGAAAGTGATCAGGTCATGAAGGTGGAGCCCTCCTGTCTGGGATTGGTGCTCTTGTGAGAAGAGTCAAGTGTTTACTGGCTCTCTGCCCTCTGCTGCGCGAGGGCACCGTAGAGACAAGGGCCATCTGCAAACCAGGACGTCACCGAGCACCGGCTCTGCCGTGCCCTCGTCTTGGGCTTCTAGCCTCCAGAGCTGTGCGAAACCCATTTCTGTTGTTCAGGCACCCCCAGTCTGTGGTATTCTGTCACAGCAGCTGGTGTGAAGACATCGGCGTTACTTCCTCTGATCGTCTCTAGCTAGGAGGTCAGCATTTCTTATCTCTCACAGACGAGAGGGGTTGAAGAAAGGGGTCCACGGTGAGGCAGCTGTGTGTTGTCTCCTGCAAGGTAGTGGGGCCACTAATCACTTCTTTGGCTGTTTCCCACACCAGGGATTATGGGATTTGGGTGTTGGCCAAGTGGGACTGCGATGGACTTGCCCACCCACTCAGTGCATGTATAGGTGCTACTTAGACTTTGAGGAAGGATAACGAAGTGGGAGACCTCACACTGAAGTCAAGACTTACTGGAAAGCGAAAGCAACCGTGATTACGTAGCTTTGGGGTAAAGACAGAAAAACAGAACAGTGGAACAGACTCGAGTCCAAAAACAGATCTATGCGTATCTAGAATGCTGGTTTCCAGCAAAGGTGCAAAAGCAATACAGCGGAGAAAAGATAGTCCTTTTCACGAATGGCGTTGGAATGGCTGGCTGTTCACGTACAAAATAATGATTTTGAGCCATATTTCACATCATATACAAACATCAACTCCGAGTGAACCTGTAACTAAGTGTATAACCCAAAACCGTAAAAATTCTGGAGGAAAACATAGGAGAAAAATCTTTGTGACTTTGGTTGGCCACAAATTTTTTAAATACGACACCAAAGTACATTTTATAAGAAAAAAATCGTCAGACATCATCAAAAGTGAAACGACTCCTCAGAAGACATTACTAGGAGAATGACAGAAGGCACACTGGGGAGAAAGTCTTTGTAACGCATGTATCTGAGGAAGAACTTTTATCCAGGGGCACCCGGCTGGCTCAGTCGGACGAGCATGCGACTCTTCATCTTGAGATCATGAGTTCAAGCCCCACGTTGGGTGGAGGGATCACTTAAACAATTAAATAAATAAACTTCTAAAAAAAGAACTTGCATTCAGAAGATATAAAGAATTCCCAAAGCTTAGTAAGAGAACCAGCAGCCCAAGTGAAAAAGTTGGCAAAAGATAAACAGACCCTTTATCACAGTATATATTGGGATGGCTCATAAGCACGGGAAAGATGTCCGGCACTGTTTGTTTCGAGGGAAATCCCAACGGAAAGCACAGTGAGGTACCATTACGCACCATTGGAATGGATAGCATTTGAAATCGGCCACAGCACATGTCGGTGCGGTGCGGAGGCCCCGGGACCCTCGTGCCCTGCTCAGGGGGATGTAAGAGGGTGTAACCACTTTGCAGAACAGTCTGATGGCTTTTTAGAGAGTTAGCTAAATGCCTTACCCTATGATCCAGCCATTCTACTCCTAGGGTTTTACCCAAGAGAAAGGAAAGGACTCTGAGTCCACGTAGAGATCTGTACATGGATGTTCAAAGCAGTTTTGTCATGGTTCAGAACTGGAAGCAACTCAGGAATGTATCACGTAAATGAACAAACTCTGGGAGCCCCAGACACTGGGCTGTTGCGGTGTGAAGGGACGGCCTGTGGATGTGGCGTACAATGTGGATGAATCTCCAGAATGTTCTCCTCAGTGAGCAAAGGAAGACAGGAAATGACGACATACTCCAGTACCACTCACGAAATTCTAGAAAAGGTCAAACTCTGGTGCCAGAAAGCAGATTATTGGTTGCCTGGTGCTGGAAGGAGTTACCAAGGGGCACAAGGACGTGTGTGGCAGTGACAGATATTTTCATTGGCTTCGTTGTGCTGATGCTTTACATGGATGTGTGTGTACATCAGAGCTTATGAGATTGTATGGTTTGTTGGGTCTCCCTTGTATTTCAGTAAAACGTAAAAATTGACGCTTACGACCTTGAGGAGTAGTATTTAATGCCCTTTGCCCCCTGTGGCCCCTGTGGTTGGTTCTCACTATTAAGTGCCTGGCAAGATGGATTAGCAATTAGCGAGGAAGGTGTGGCCTAGCAGAGTGAGTGCAGGTGCTGCTGGCCGGCCACTGGTGCCCGCTGCCAGAGCAACATGCTCGTCACCTTGGGTCCCCACACTTTGTCCTGGATCCTAGGACTCGAAGATTATTTTCTCTTTCTTTTCATCAGTCCTCTCGGAAACTACACTGGATGTCTGTTCTCGAATGTTCCTCCCATGAACGTCAGGAAACGGAGGCTGTGTGCTTTCTGAACCATGTCTCATGCTCTCCCCCAGGGCGCAGTCTTTCGCGGAGCGCCTGCGACTGGGAATCGCGGTGATTCACGGAGAAGCGCAGGACGCCGAGTCCGACCTGGTGGATGGACGGCACTCCCCGCCCATGGTCAGGAGTGTAGCTGCCATCCACCCCAGCCTGGAGATCCCCAGTAAGTGTGCCGGCCCCTCTTTGTCACTTTCCTCTTTGCTTTTAAGGCTGCCTGAGTGTGTCGTCTTCCCACTGTGAATGGCCTCTTGTTTTTTGACGTTGGCAAGAACTGATTAATAATACCTTTCCCGGCCCTGTCGTAACAGATGCATTTCTGATAGCCCTGTGGATCGTAGAACCTTCTAGAAGCAGTCTGTGTGATCACAGCAAGAACTAGGAAAAGGCTCAGTTCTGTCATTTCAGCGAATTTCATCCATTCACTCAGCAGTATATCTATCCTAGAGGAGAGTTTAACACAAGCAAAAAACTGTGCAAGTTATTCACTAACAGTGTTACTTTGAATGCACAATATTGGAAACGTCGAAATGTCTTAGTAGTGGGTGGGCCTTGATAACTTATCTTGTATCAGCACAACTAATTATGCAGCCCAGTGAAATAATTGAGCCTAGCTGGATACAACAGAAAAATCTGGAAAATACTGGAATTGGCAGAATAGTAGTATACCTGTGCTTGTGTGAGGCCCCGGAGGAAATAGGAAAGGTGACAGTGTGGTGACCGGGGAGGGGGGCAGTTATGTGTGAATTTGTTTCTGTTTTTAAGAAACTTCCTTTGTGCTTTACTAACATCTTTTCAACTAAAAAAAAAAAAATACTGCCTTTGAGTCTGTTGGGGAGGAAAAACTTTTCCTCTGCCCCCTTTAGATTCAGGCTTAGGGGCCTGCAAATATCACAAAAGATAGATTAGCCCAAGACAAGACAGGGTTTAGGATTGGGGGGATCTTAACAGGGGAAGCTGGGAAATACGTGACTTTTAGGAGTGAAGAAGGGCCGTTAACACAGAAGGGAGTCGGATGGTTTTGTGACTGTGTCTGTCTGCCTGTGGTGCAGAATTCTAGTCTGGGTGGTAAGTCAGTCTTCCCTGGTTGTTCCGGAAGGGGGTTTATGACATTTGAATTCTTTCCAGTTCTTTTGGGGGGCTCTGCTTTTAGACTGGAAGGAAGGGATTTCAGGAGCTCCAGTGCCTTCAGCTTGAGAATCATTTTTATGCCCCCTTTGGGTTCTTGCTTTGCCTGGGAGTTTGCTCATTTGCAAAGAGAGAACACTTGAGAGAAGGAAAGCTGTGTTGGGGCGGTGGGGAGGAAGCTGAGATTGGGCCTGGGGATCTCAGCGGGCTGAGGTGGAGAGAGGCAGAGTTCAGGCGTTGGTTAGATCAGGGTGCCAGGACAGCCTTCGGGGCAAGGGAGCAGGCTCTGGAGGCAAGAGCTGGGGTCTGTGTCCAGGTATGGTGTGACCTGGAAGGACATCACCCTGACTACTGGAAGGTCCTTGGGAGGAAAGATTGTAAATGCCAGTTCATATACTTGCATTACAAAAGGCTGCAAAGTTCTTTGGAGCTGCGGGCAGGTGTCTTCAGAAGTCCAGGCCTGCATCGAGTGTTGGGATAGATTGCAGGGAAGAGAGGCAAGAGATGGGGAAGACAGATTTGCGAGGCTGATGAAGTTACACAGATGCCCAGGGGGAGGGCTTTGATCTCGGACTGTGCTGGGTCCGGCTGTGCTGTCAACCCAGCGGCCGCCTGCCCCCTGGAATGGGGCGAATGGGAGCCGAGGTACGCTGGGAATGTGAAGGACACGCACTCTTGATGTGAAAACCATAATGTGAAAGATCTTTGTTATTAATCAGTTTAATTGAGAGCTGGTGGATGGAGCTAGGGTTCGGGATTCGCTCATCAGGCCCCGCATTAGCACACGTACCAGCTGCAAGGCTGCTGGGCTCCCAGGCCTGTGGCTGGTCTTCCTTTCAGGAGCCACGTCTGCTCAGTGAGGGGCTCGTGTCAGGCAGCCCTCTAGACTCTACAGGGATGAGCCCTTTCCCTGAGCATGGGGGCGGGGTGGGGGGAGCACTTTCCTATTCAGCTTTGCAATGACGCCAGCTACATTCAGGAACGTGTCAGCAGTCTTTAGATTCAAGTGCCGTCTTAGCTAGTCATTTCTGGACTGCAGAGACAGGGCTGCCGGTCTCCCACCTGAGAACGAGGGGCCAGGACTTCCTGACATCTCCTTTATGTACTTATTTGCTCTTTATGTTTCAGCTTGTTTCACTCACGGTTGTAATTATATTTCTGTGTGTACATTTTGACTCAAGCAGTAAACACTAGAGGATTTGAGGGGTAGATACAGCAGAACTTTCATTCCACAGATCCCAAATGTTGGACGTTTTTTTCACGTGTGCTGGCCTGGCCCTCTGGACCTGTCTAAGGTGGTGGCAAGTGGACCGATGCACGGAGACACATGCAGGCAGAGGAAAGCGTGTTTCTATGGCGTCTCACGCATACATTTTGAGATGGTGATGACGTCAGAAGATTTTGATGCTTAGCATTAGATTCAGAAAATTAGTTTGCAGTTTCTGGCTTCTTACAGAGGGAGAATGCCAACTAAGAAAGAAAGCACAACTTTTCCAGAGTAGGAGCACATTATACAAATACTCAAAACATGACGGTGCATAAAGGAGGAAAACGCTCCTCGGCGCTAAACCCAGACACACAGCATTTTTCTCTCTCGGTGGGCCTCCTCCCGTGCTTGCCGTCCTTGGGCTACGGGGCGGCGCTGCAGGTGGGGACAGAATGCACGTGTCGCTCCGCCACACGCCTTCTCCCAGCTGACTGAAAACGTGCACGAACGGCATATTTCACAGCTGTTGAATATCCCGTCGTACGGCTGTGGCTGAAACCTACGCCCAACCAGGGTCTAGAGGGTATTTGTTTCCACCTGTTTTTTTTTTTAAGATTTATTTATTCACTTAACAGAAAGACAGCCAGCGAGAGAGGGAACACAAGCAGGGGGAGTGGGAGAGGAAGAAGCAGGCTCCCAGCAGAAGAGCCTGATGTGGGGCTCGATCCTATAACGCCAGGATCACGCCCTGAGCCGAAGGCAGACGCTTAACGACTGCGCCACCCAGGCGCCCCCCCCCTTTTTTTTTTACGATTTTATTTATTTTAAAGAGAGAGTGAGCGGGGAGAGGGGTGGTAGGAGCAGAGGGAGAGGGAGAGAATCTCCAGCAGGCCTTGCACTGAGTGCGGAGCCCCATGCAGGGTTCGATCTTATGACCCTGAGGCCATGACCCCAGCCAAAACGAAGAGGCAGATGCTTAACCCACTGAGCCACGCAGGCGCCCTGGTGTCTTCACCTGTTCTTTGCCAGTATAATGTTGCAGTGCACGTATGTGGGTTAACACTTTTTCTGTACCTGGGCTTCTTCGTTGTAAGTTTCTAAAAGTAAGATTTATGAATCCAAAGGTAAGACTGTTCGTATGGCTCTCCGTCAGGTTGATTCCCTATAGGCTACACCGTTGTACTCTTTCCCCAGTCCTGGACTCAGGTGCCTGGGAAAGGAAGTGTGGAAAGTGTAAGAAATTACTTCAGTTTGGGGATCTGTCTTGCTTTGCTTGGTTTTATATTTCGGTGGTCCTCCTCCCCGTCCCCCGCCACCTGGGATCACATTACATTCAGTTGCCATATGTCTTTAGCCTCTTTCATCCACAGCATTGGTTCTCAACGGGGGGGGGGGGGGGGGGGGGGGGTGCCATAGATTTTGTCCCATTGAGCACATTTGGAGATGTCTGCAGACATTTTTGGTGGTCACAATCGAGGGGGTCAAGGAGGCCGTAAACATCCTGTAACACACAGGACAGCTCCCACTGCAAAGAATTATCTGACCCAAAATGACAAAGGTGCCCAGGTTGAGAAGCCCTGATCTAGAGCACTTGTACTTTTTTTCCTTAGTGACACTGACCTTTCTTTAAAAACTGAAGTGAGGGATGACTGGGTGGCTCAGTCAGTGAAGCGTCTGCCTTCAGCTCAGGTCATGATCCTGGGGTCCTGGGATCGAGCCCCACATTGGGCTCCCTGCTGGGCGGGGAGTCTGCTTCTCCCTCTGCCTGGCACTCCCCCTGCTTGTGCTCTGTCTGACAAATAAATAAATAAAATCTTTAAAAATAAAGAAATAAAATAAAAAATAAAAATTGAAGTGAAAGTCACATAACATAGAATCAGCTGTTTTTTTTTTTTTATTTTAAGTGTTTTTTTTTTTAGATTTTGTTTATTTATTTGACAGAGAAAGACAACAAGAGAGGGAACACAAGCAAGGGGAGTGGGAGAGGGAGAAGCAGGCCCCCCGCCGAGCTGGGAGCCCGATGCGGGGCTCGATCCCAGAACCCCGGGATCATGACCTGAGCCGAAGGCAGACGCTTAACGGCTGAGCCACCCAGGCGCCCCCGAATCAGTTGTTTTCAAGTATGCAGTTCACTGGCATTTAGTACTTTTGTAGTCCTGTGCAACCACCATATCTTCCTAGTTTCAGACCTTTTATCACCCCAGAGAAACACCCTTACCTCTTAAATGATCACTCCCCACGCGCCCTTTCCCCACCAGTCTGCTTTCTGTTCTTATGAATTCTCCTGTTCTGGACATTTCACATAAATGGAATCATCCAGTCTGTGACCTTCTGTGTCCAGTTTCTTTGACTAAGTATAATGTCTTTACCGTTCGCTCATGTCTTTGTATGTACGTATCAGGACTTAATTCCTTTTGATGGCTGAATAATATTCCATCGTGTATGGCTATGCCACGGTGTGTTTATGCATTCATCCGCTGATGGACTCTGGAGTTGTTTCTGCCTTTGGCTATGAGGCTGTGACGTTTGTTCACGTGCAGTGTTCACGAGAAACGATTTCATTTCTCCAGGGTCTATAGCTAGGTTTACGATTGCTGGATCATATGGTAATTCTGTGTTTAGCTTTTTGAGGAGCCAGCAATCCGTTTTCCACCGCAGCCGCACCATTTTACATTCCTACCAGCAAAGGTTTAAGGTTCTGGTTTCTCCACATCCTTACCAACGCTTATTTTCTGATTTTTTTGGATGATTGTCGTCCTAGTGGGTTGAAGTGGTACCTCGTCATAGTTTTGACCTGCATTTCCCTAATGACGTTGCATGTTTTCACGTGCTTGTCCATTTGTGTATCTTCTGGAAGAAATGTCTTTTCAGATTTTTTGCTTATTTTTAAATGGATTTGTTTGTCCTTTTATAGTTGAATTGCGAGACGTCTTTATATATTCCGGACATTCAGCTCTTAGTAGGAAGTATGTGTATTTTCTCTCAGGGTGTAGTTTGTCTTCACTTTCTTGATAGCGGCTTTCGACGCACAGAGGCTTTCATTTTGATGAAATCCAGCTTCTCTCTTTTTTAGTTTATCGCTTATCTTTTGGTGTCATAGCGAAGAATCCTTTGCCAAATCCAAGGTCATGAAGATGCACTCTCGTGTCTTCTACTTAGAGTTTTATAGCTTTAGCTCGTATTTTTAGGTCTTTGATCCATTTTGAGTTAATTTTTGAATATGGTGTGAAGTAAGAGCACAACTTCATCCGTTTACATGTGGATTTCCAGTTTTCCCAGCACCACTTGTTGAAAAGTCTGTACTTTCCCCACTGAATGGTCTTGGCACCCTTGTCAAAAATCAATTCTAAGTGTCCTTCAGTGGTTGAATGATTAAAGAAAATGTGCATCTATACAGTGGACTATTATTCAGCCATCAAAAGGAAATCCTGCCACTTATGGCAACACGGATGGACTTTGAGAACATTGTGCTAAGTGAAATAAGTCAGAGAAAGACAAATACTGTATGATGTCACTTGTGGAATCTAAAGGAAAAAGTCGAGCTCATAGAAACAGACAATAGAATGGTAGTTGCCGGGTCCTGGGGGTGGTAGAGGAAATGGAGAGATGTTGGTCAAAGGGTACAAACTTCCAGCTATAAAATGAACAACCTCGGGAATCTAACGTATAGCATGGTGACTGTAATTAATAATACTGTGTTATATACGTGAAAGGTACTAAGAGTGTAGATTTTTTTTTAAGATTTACTCATTTATTTGAGAGAGTGAAAGCACGAACAGTGGGGAGTGGCAGGCAGAGGGAGAGGGAGAAGCAGACTCCCTGCTGAGCAGGAAGCCTGCCGTGGGGCTTGATCCCAGGGCCCCGGAATCATGACCTGAACGGGAGGCAGGTGCTTAACTGACTGAGCCACCCAGGTGCTTCTAAGTGAGGAAATCTTAAAGGTTCTCACCACACACACACACAATTGTAATCATGTGAAGTGATGGATATGTTAACTAATCTTATTGTGGTAATCATTTTGCAGTAGGCACGTGTATCAGATCTTTATGTTGTAACAGTGTTATATGTCAATGACATCACAAAAAAGCTGGGGGAAAATCAGTTGACTGTAGATGTTTGGGTTTATTTGCAGACACTCAGTTCTGTGCCATTGATCTATAGGTCTCCATTCTTACGCCGGTACTACATTTGATTACTGTTGCTTTGTAATAAGTTCTGAAATAGGGAAGTGTGAGTCCTGCACCTTCATTCTTTCTTTTTAAACGATTTTTGTGGCTATCCAGGGTCTCTTGTATTTCCATATTTTAGCATTTTAGGCTAGGTCATTTCTTCCAGAAAAGCAGTTGGGATTCTGATAAGGATTGCATTGAATCTCTAGATCACTTTGGGGAGCATTGCCATCTTAACAGTACTAATGCTTTGATCCATGAACATGGGATGTCTTTCCATTCCTTTATGTTTATTTTTAGGTATTTTATTCTTTTCAGTGCTTTTACACGTGGAGTTGTCTTAATTTCTTCTTCAGACTGTTCATTGCTGGTGTGTAAAAACAGCTGATTTTTGTGTGTTACCTTGCAGCTATGGTGAATTGGTGTATTAGCTGTGAGGGTTCTTTGTGGATTCTTTAGTATTTTTTATATGTAGGATCATGTCATTTGCTAACAGAGATAGTTTTACTTCTTTCTGTCCAGTCTGGGTACCTTTTATTTCTTTTTCTTGCCTAATTGCCCTGGCTAGCACATCCAGTACAGTGTCGAGTAGCAGTGATGGGAGCAGACGTCCTTGTCTTGTTCCGGATGTTGGGGGAAAGGGTTCAGTCTTTCACAAGTATGATGTCAGCTGTGAGTTTTTCACAGTTGCCCTTTTTCAGGTTGAGGAAGTTCCCATCTGTTTCTAGTTTCTTGGGTCTTTTTATCGTGAAACATGAACTTTTTAAAGGCTTTAATATAGAAATTTTTGTGTGTGTGTTTTATTCTGACCAGTGCTGATTCCTAAAGAGAAGCCCCCAATCACAGTTGTTGGCGATGTGGGAGGAAGGATCGCCATCATTGTGGTATGTAGACTTCTCTTATTATTATGAGTTGTTGTATTTGCCATTGCTGTTCTGTTGAATTATTTGTTAGTGGTGTGGGGATAGCGGTGTGGCAGGTAAGTCTCATTTAAGTTGGTACCTTGTGCTAAATGTTTACTTCGGTCTGTCTGTCATACCACGTGAAATTGTTTTGTGATAAAGGTAGGGTACAAAATTGATAACTGTTTAAAACACACATCCTCTTGTGCTCCACATTTAATGCCTGTGTCATTAAAACAACAATAATAGGAACGTGTGGGTACCCCACTACTCAGCTTGGAAACAACGTCATCCTGTCGCCATGAGGCTGCCTCATTCTTCCCTGGTCTCTCTTCTCTCTCCTCCCCCCAGAGGTTGTCAGCAATCCAAAAGTCACCATTCATGCCCTTACTTGCTGTTACAGGCTGCCGTGAACGCATGTATCCCTAAATGCTAGGTGGTTCTGTTTTTCCCATTTTTGATGTTTGTGTAATGAAGTCTTTGTGTACTTTATGACTTCCGTTCAGCGCTGTTTTGAAGGTTCTCCATGTAGTAACTTGTGGGTGCTCATTATTTCTCTTCGCTGCTGTGCGCTCTTCCTGGTACAACCACGACACAGTTCACCGATCTGTTCTCCAGGCACTGAACATACAGTTTCTCTATTTCCAGACACTGCTGCTCTGAGCAGTCTTGTGGCTATTTTCTGGAGCATACATGTAAAACTTCTTGGTAGCGGGGGGTGGGGTCATTGGGTTGGAAGGCACACACCTTTCCAGCTTTCCTGCCTGGGGACAAACTGTTCCCAGAATGGCCAAGTTAACCAAGACTCCGTAGTGGGGGCCCCACGTTCTCCCCAGTGCTTGTGATCTTGCTTGTGAGTTTCCGAATTACAGAATCTTTTCTGAATTACGCAATCTCTGATGTCACCCTCTAGGGTAATAACTGCCCATGAATTTATTCCTTAAAATCTGTAATAACAAGATGCTGTGAATTCAGTAATGTTTTTGCCCCCTTTCTACTGCCTTTTTTTGAAAAAACAACCTTTTTATTTTGAAGTAATTTTGATTGATAGGAGNGGAAGTTTCGTGTTCTCTTGATGAAGCTTCCTCCTCCTTGCTTGACTGTGGTGCCGTAACAGTCTGGAAATTCACACCACCACCCGCACAGCTGCTTCCGATAGCCCCAGCGTGACGTGTGTGCGTGTGGACGTGTGCAGGCGTATCACACATGGGGCTTTGTGTAACCGCCACCAGTCAGATACAGAACGCCGCCACGCACGGTGAATGCTAATACAATTTTATAAGAACCTGTCAAACTCTATTTCAGAGTGGCTGTACCATTTTGCCATTAGCACTTTTAAAGTAATATCTATGTTTTTCTTCTCTGAGCAGAGTAATATCATTATACATTTGAAAGGAATAATATATATGCATATAAAATAAATGCGTGAGTACTTATTCAAGTCTAGACGATGCTTCATACCCTAGTGGGCTTAAAATAACTTTGGTAGCCTGGGTGTGATAGGAAAGACTCCGTTTTCCACTTCCTGTGTCTCTCTCCTGCGTATCCCCTGTACAGCTCACACAAATGTGTGGAGATTTTTCTCTGTGATGCCAGCTGCTGGTCCTACAATTTAATTCAGATCTTTTTTTTTTTTTTTTTAAGATTTTACTTGAGAGAGAGAAAGCATGAGTGGGAGGAGGGGTGCAGAGAGAGAGTGCAGGGGACCCCGAGATCATGACTTGAGCCGGAGTCAGACACTTAACCAACTGAGCCACCCGGGCGCCCCAACTTAACTCCATTCTGACACTGTCTACCCAGAGCTAGTGTCAGAGCCCCGCGGGTTAAGGGGCAGGCCCACAAGACTGCTCCCACCCTACTTCAGATACCATTTGCAAGTACAGCCCCGGGTTACCCACAGCTTCTGTACGATCTGGCCACAAATCAGAGATTCCCATGACCCCCTTCTCAGGTCAGATTAATTTGCTAGAGCGGCTCACAGAACTCAGGGAAACACTTGTATTGACCAGTTTATTAAAGGATGTCATAAAGGGTACCGATGAAAAGATGCATAGGGCGAGGTCTGGGAGGGTCCAGAGCACAGAATATTCTGTCCCTGTGGAGTTGGGGTACGTCACCCTCCCAGTGTGTAGATGTGTTCACCAGTCTGGAAGCTCTCCAAACCCTGTACTTTCGGGATTTTCATCACGTAGGCATGATGGATCGTTAACTCCATTTTCAGCCCCTCTCCCCTCTCTGGAGAATGGGGGTTGGGGGGCTGGAAATTCCAAGCTTCTCATGGTGTGGTCTTTGCTGTGACCAGCCCCCCATTCAGGAGCCCACCGGGAGTCAGCCCATTAGAATAAAAGACGCTCCTAGCGCTCTTACCACTTAGGGATTTACAAGGGTTTTAGGAGCTCTGTGCCAGGAACCTGGGGCGGAGACCAATACATATTGGGACACACATTTCCAACTTTCCTGACTGGGGCCAAACTGTTCCCAGAGTGGCCGCACCAGTTAACCAGGACTCCTTTGTGGGGCCCCCACGTTCTCCCCAGTGCTTGTGATTTTGCATACTGGGAGCCTGTGGTGCATAGGTGGGATACCACTGGACTGAGTATTTTGTTAAAATACTATTACTGGCTTTCCCGTTATAAAGCTGTATGTAAAAAGTATGTTTCCCGTGTGCCCAGTGAAGTAAAGTCGGAAAATGAGGGAAACCAACAGGAAAAGAGGGAAGTACTGGCTAGAGTCAAGCGCTTTCTGACAGTTTTATTATGCATCTCAAAAAAACAAAAACCCTTCATGGGGTGCCTGGGTGCCTCAGTCCAGGTCATCATCCCAGGCTTCTGGGATCCAGTCCTGCATCGGTCTCCCTGCTCAGAGGGGAGTCTCCTTCTCCCTCTCCCTCTGCTGCTCTCTGTCAAATAAATAAATAAAATCTTGGGGGTAAAAAGCCTTCAATGAACATTTCTGGAGCCCTGCCTGCTGAGGGCACAGTTCTGGACCCACGAGGGATAATGCGGAGATGGCAGCCCCAGGGAGCCCCGGTGTGGCTGAGAGGCCTTCAGGGAATGCAGTGGGGACACGGTGATGGGCTGTGTCACCGAGCCACCTGGATGTGTCCGACGGGACAGCAGATCTGCTGGAGTGGGATGACACCCTTTCTTTTCCCCGGTTGTGTGAACCCGCCTTGGCACCCCCATTCATGTACCTGTTGCTCCCTCTGTGACGTGACAGGATGACATCATCGATGACGTGGACAGCTTCCTCGCCGCAGCAGAGACCCTGAAGGAAAGGGGCGCGTATAAGATCTTTGTGATGGCGACTCACGGCTTGTTGTCGTCAGATGCTCCCCGGCTGATTGAAGAGTCTGCCATCGACGAGGTAACCGCCACGGCTCTGGGCACCGCTGCCCTGGCCCCTGTGTGCCCCCCGGTCCCGGTTAGACTTGGTGAGGAGTGCGTTATTTTGTGGTTAAGAGTGGATTCACAATGTGGGTTATGTTGGTGTTTCATGGACCGGAAGCCTCTTTTGCCCATGGTAATACTTTCCCTAACTCTCATAAATGGGGCACGTGGTGGTGTTGTGCACACTCCGCCTCCCCTGCCCCCCAAACTCCATCACGGCCCTGCAGGCCCCCCATCAGCGCCCCTTTTAGAGAGACAGGAAGTCCTGTATCGGAAAGGTTGTGACTTCTTACAGTCACACAGTTAGTAGGCTGAGCATTTAGGATGCCAAAGCCCACCTCTCTCGCCGGGACAGACACCTGTGGTATGAAACGGGGAGGAGGCGAGCAGGGCAGTTTTCCCAAGCTGAGGCTGAAGCAAGGCCATCCAGGTTTTCTCCCCCTGCTTTGTGCCCCACCCCCCAGGTCAGCCGGCTTATCTGCTTGTCTGCTCTGACTGCATAAATCACATTTTTATTCTCTCTTAAGAAATGGAGGTGTTTGGCCCTGTAGATTCCTGAGTATTTGAATCCTACATCACTCAGACTCCTTTTACTTTTCTGAGTCCCACGCTTCCGCTCTTCAGCAGTCGATTTCCTTAAGCCCGGCCCCGTGTTGATGGGTTCAAGGTGCCCTCACACGGACAGAGGCCAGGCTGGCGTGGCTTGGATCAGATCCAGCCACCTTACTCAGCTGGACAGACATCCTAAGGGTCAAGAATACATGAAAGGTGTTCAAGGCTGCAAACCAGATGCAGAATTCACATAATGAGTAGACGGAGAGGACTTCAGGCCCGGGGCTGCAGCTCTCACAGTCTGTCCACGTGGTTCCCACAGGTGCTGCGTGCGGGCAGATTCGAAAGAGCACGCCAGGGGAATGTGGGGTCCTGAGGGAGCCAGGCCTCCTAGAGCAGAGTGGACTTTGGAGAGGAGATTGCACCTGAGTCTGGAGTGGGAGTCTGGAGGGAGAGGCTGTCTCTGCGGATGGGCGCCTTTGTGTCCCGAAAGGGGCCTTGCACCAATGCCCAGACGGGGGAGTCAGGCCAGTAACTAGTGGCTACACCGGGTTTCTGGGGGCACCTGGGTGGTTTGGTTGGTTAAGCATTCGCCTTCAGCTCAGGTCATGATCCCGGGGTCCTGGGATCGAGCTCCGGCGTCGGGCTCCCTGCTCCGCGGGGAGCCTGTTTCTCCCTCAACTCCCTGCTCTTGCTCTCTCTTGCTATCTCTGTCTCTCTCTCAAATAAATAAGTAAAATCTTTTAAAAAAATAGTAATAAGTAAACCGGGTTTCTGTGTTCCCCCGGGTTAGGAAGGCTCAAGTTTTTCCTGTGAACTTACAGATAAAGCACAGTTGCCCAGTGTAGCGTAGACGATGCAGGGGCAGCGGTGAGACCCACAAGTTAGGAGGTGGAAGGTGGGAGAAGTGGAGCGGCTGCCGTCCTCCTCTTTCGGAGCAGGACCCGGTAGATAGTGCTGGGGTTGATAAACCGGGATTTGAAGTGGGGTTTTTGGTTCGTTTTCGTTCAAACACTTCAATGTCCAGAACAGACATCCATAAAGGTAGTAGATGGTGGTTGCCAGCCCTTTGGGGAACGTGAGATGAGGAGTGACAGGGAAGGGGGCAGGGTCTGTCTTGGGGGCCGTGCTAAACCCAGCCCAGCGTGTTCTGAAGACCGGTGAAGCCTACACTTCAAGTGGGTGACTGGGTGGTACGCGCATTATAGCTTAACAAAACTGGTACTTTTTTTTTTTTTAGATTTTATTTATGTATTTGTCAGAGCGCAGAAGCAGGGGGAGCAGCAGGCAGAGGGAGAAGCAGGCTCCCTGCTAAGCAAGGAGCCCCATGCGGGGCTCGATCCCAGGACCCTGAGATCGTGACCCCAGCCGGAGGCAGCCGCTTCACCGACTGAGCCCCCCAGGCGCCCCTAAAACTGGCCCTTCTAAAAAGTGGTTAGAAGAGATGTGGAAGATACGTCCCCAGCGAGCGTGGGTGTCGCGGGAAAAGCAAGGGAGCGCCGCGTGGTGCGCAGGCGCACCAGCCCGCCCCGGGTCGCGCCTCCCGCCGGTTCTGTGAGGGCTGCGGGGCGGCCTGGGTGATACCAGTGCGTAGGGTTTCTGTTGTTGTTTTAAGTTTGGGAACTGTTCCCTTTTACAGGCCGTGATTCTCGGGTGACTCTTCCTGTTTCCGTTTTTGCCGCGGTTGCCGGGAGTATGAGCTGCCCAGGAAGGGTCCCAGGAATTAGATGCGCCGCGTTTTCCTGGCCGTGGCGCCGGCGCGGAGTAATTGCTCCGGGGCCGTGTCTGCGGCGGTCTCATGGCGCATGCGCGGCTCTATCACGCGCGGTCTTGAGGCTTATTTCGGCAGTGGGGACTGTAGGGTATCAATATAATGAAAAATCATTGCTATCCCCTGTGTTTTCAAAGACGGCTGAGTATTTTTATTTTTTTCCGTTTGTAGCTGCTGGAAAGTGCTTGTTTGTCTTCATTTGATTTTTATCAAATCTTAATATTAAGAAAAACAGCTTTATTGAGATACAATTCCCATACCGTACAGTTCGCCCATTGAAAGTATAACATTCACTGGCTTTTAGTGTATTCACAGAATTGTACAGCTGCCATTCTCCTCCCCCCAGAAAGGAGCCCCAGTTCGCATTAGCAGCCCCCCTACTTCCAATTTCTTCTCAGTCCACTCAGCCTTAGGCATCCACGAATCTGCTTTCTGTCTCTGTAGATTTACCGAAGCTGGGCATTTCATACACACGAAATCCTGTGACGCATGACCTTCTGTGTCTCGTTTCTTTCACCTAGTGTGCTGGTTCGAAAGTTCATCCTTGTGGAGCAGGGTGTCGGTACTTCATTCTTATTTGTTGCTGAATATTTCATCGAATGGACGTATCACATTTTGTCTTTTCATTCACAAGGTTACGGAGATTTAGGTCGTTTCCACTTTTTGACTCTTGTAAATAATAGCGTTATAAATACTCGTGTACAAGTTTTTGAACAAAGGTATGTTTTCATTTCTCTTGGGTCCTATGGCAACTCTATGTTTAACCTTTTGAGGATCCTCCAGACTTTTTTCCAAAGTAGCCAAACCATTTTTCACTCCTCCAGCAGCAGCGTCGTTCCAGTTTCCCCACATGCTCATGGGTAGTTCCTACTCTCTTTTTTGCCTGTAGCTGTCTTAGTGGGTGTTAGGGTATCAGATCTTCACCTAGAGACACAAGTAGTGGGAGCGCCTGGGTGCACTGCCGGTTAACCATCTGACTCGTGGTTTCAGCTCAGGTTGTGAGACCGAGCCCTGCGTTGGGCTCCACGCTCAGGGCAGAGTCTGCTTCAGACTCTCTCTCCTTCTGCCCCTTCCATCCGCCCTCACTCGCTCTTTCTCTCTAAAATAAATACTTTAAACCTTTTTTTAAAGAAGCGCAGGTAGTGTTCACATCGACTGGAAACACTTTTGAAGGTATGGTAGACTCACTGTCCTGTCAAGTAGAACCACAGAGATTGGAGAGTGTATCAGATTTTCAGAGCCAGCCAGGAAGCTACCTGGTTTTCTGATGCTCTTGGATTTTTGTCATCTTGATTTGCAGGTGGTGGTTACCAATACGATTCCGCATGAAATCCAGAAGCTCCAGTGCCCCAAAATTAAAACTGTGGATATCAGCATGATCCTCTCAGAAGCCATCCGTCGGATTCACAATGGGGAGTCCATGTCCTACCTTTTCAGAAACATAGGTTTAGATGACTGAAGAGCTTTCCTTTCGTAAATTCGTAAAATTCCCGAGGGCCAAACTGGAAGTGGAGAATACTGTGAGGGGTCGCGATGCGATGTACCTCCCAGGGGCTGTCTGTGCTTTGTTCCTTCCTTTTTGTTAATTCCTACAAAGGTAGACCAACTTTTTATGTCGGTTTAGGTGTTTATTAGTTTTTGGGGCGATTTTTATAAAAGAAAAACTATATTCTCCTCCTAAATGAATTAACAACCCTGGTTGTTTGTAGTTTAACTATTTCAACAATAACCTGGAGTAAGATTTTTAAGCTCACAGACGGCCTTTTTCCAAAGTTGCTGGAGCCCAAGTGCTTAAAAAAGTTCATGAAATCAAATGATCTATACTGTGTCGTACCTGCAACTGAAAAGCCAAAAAGACGATACTGTTGAATCCCAGCAAATGACCTTTTTAGAAATGCTTTTATAGACACGCATATGTGAATGATTATTACGCGACCATTATTTATTTTCTGCAACAAAAGAAGGAATAAAAACTTAACGTTGTGTGTTTTTTTTTAAACTTTGTGTTTGGGCAATTGTTTTATAACTAAAATAAAATGAACGCTGAATACATGTGCCGTGGATGTTGACGTGTTCGGTCCGCTCGTTGAGTTTTCTCTTCTGCAGCTTGTTGTGGTGCCACAGTAGCCTCTCAGGGATGTAATGTTTCCTCTTCTGTCTGTCCAGGACCTGCACGTTTCTGATGCGTAATCACTTGGCTGTGGCAGGAGAGGAACTCGAGTCGCAGGCTGTGAGCCCCGGGGGGCAGGTCAGCGAGTTGGCGTGAGCTGTCGCCTGCATCTTGGCATGGCTTTGTTTGGCTCCCTGTTAAATGGCACAGTTGTGCTCTGAACAAAATGGCCCTGTGCATGCTCTGGAAGATGAGATGCTGGGGGGTGGCCACAGAGGGCACGTGACACGACCCTTGCTAATGTCAGGCATCAAAGAACTGTCTGCCCCACGGTTCAGAGTGCAGAACTCAAAACCTGTCCATTAGAGTTGTATCAGGCTCTGGAACACTGGGGTCCAGTGAGTTAGGCCGGCATGTTCTCTTGCCAAGGTCCTGTAATGGCAGTCCCATCAAATTCATGGAGGAAAAGATGAATGAAGACTCTCACAAAGAAAAGGATTATTTCTTCTTTTCCTTTTTGTTTCAAGTAAACTTCACCCCCGATGTGGGTCTCAAACTCATGACCCCAAGATCAAGAGCCACATGCTGTACTGACCGAGCCAGCCCACAGCCCCAGGACTATTTTTTTCTTCCAAAAACACTTAAACCTGTGGTTTCTGCCCATGTTAGAATCTGGAATAAAACAGCAGGTGACTTGGCACAAAATTAAGATTGGTCACTTACTGTTTGCCGTATCCGGGTTCCTTGGTGCTCCCGAGAGAGCAGCCTGAGTCTTGGGGACTTGCTCTGGAGCAGGTCTGGGGCCCTGTGTGTGCAGAAGCACCAAGGGCTCTGCTTCTGGGGGCTGCCCTGGGTATCAGACGGTCTCCTGCTGATCTGTCTGCTCGTCACACCCAACCGTGTCCAGACCCCTCCTGACACAGTGTCTCAGCCAAGCAGCTTGTGGTGGTTGTACTCCTGCAGGTGCATGAAAGGGAGACGTGTTTTGTTAATTACCAAAAGTAATGCACACTGGTGCTCGGGTCTAATCAAAGTACAAGTCTGCACTGTTCACGCCGATCATTAACTCTCGCTTGGAACTGTGTGACCTTAAAATGAGCTCTCTCTCCTTTATATGTTGTGAGCATGCCTGCCTTTGCTTTATGAAACCCTTGAAAGTAACCACGTTTTCCTTTTACTTCAAAATGAATAAGCTGGCAGATATCTACAAGGATGGTGGAATGGGGAACTCCAAAAGTCTCTTCCTCCATAGAAGCAGAGAATCAATTGGCAAAAACAGAATCAACTTTATTGGAACTCTAGAAAATAATCAAAAGTTTACAACAACCAAGTAAATAAATGGTCAGGAAAAAAACAACAAAAAACCAAAACAACAATAAAGAAAAGTGGCTGAATCTTGACAAGATTGCTTTGTGGCACTTGAACTTAACCCTGGTCCCATTCATTTCGTGCTTCCTGGCAGTCTTGAAGACAGTAGCGTGCATTCCTGGTACATGTTCCTGGTACCAATGGGAGCAGAATACTGTTCTCAAAGAATTACAGGTGTTTGTTGGGACCTGTCTACTGGCTCCTTGAAGGACTGGCTCAAAGGACTTGCCTTTATTTTACCCAATTCAGAACTCTTCAGAGCAGTGAGACAACTGTTAAAAAGTTTAAAGGCAAACGTATTAGCCACTCCTCTTGGGGCAAACAATGAAACCATTAAAAGCTTGGGAGCAAAGGCTAGGGAATGAGATGCTTCAGGGGGAAAGCGCTTTGAAAAGCTCCCACATGTTCCTGGGGATATGAAGGGCCTGGGATTGCACAGATTTGAGGACATGCTCAGAAAAGACTCAAGAAAGCCTTAAGCTCTCACCTCTGGCAGATCTGCAGGCTCTGTGCAAGCAAGAAGTGAGGGCTAAAACAGAGTCGTAATCTGCCCAGAGTGTTGAAAACATGTCGTAAGACACGCAGCCCATATGCAGACTGGGTTATTTTTCCTCCCTCCCTCCCTCCCTCCCTTCCTTTCACCTTTCCTCTTTTTTTTTTTTTCTTTTCTCTTTTCTTTGTTTTCAGGCGTAAGGAAGTCTGTGATGACTCACCATTCAGTTGAACAGAGATTTCAGTTACCATACACAACAAAGAATACAGACTTTATAAAAATTAGTTCAGAAAAGCCACCAAACAGACAACTACAAGCAGCAATAAACCCTGGAGCAGGAAGAGAATCTGATTTCCAGACTTCCCACATTACAATATTAAAAATGCCCAGTTTTCAACAACAACAACAACAACAACAACAACAACAAAATTCTGAGGCATGTAAGCAAACAGGGCTGGGCCCACACACAGGAAAAAAAAACTTCATAGAAACCATCCTCGAGGAAGTGCAGACATTAGATTAACTAAAAACTTTAAATCAATGATTTTAAATATGCCCAAAGAGCTAAAGGAAACCATGAGAAGGATGGCTCACCAAATAGAGCAATACATCAATATATAGCAATATATCAAGAAATAATAAAAATGAACCAAATGGGATTTGGGGAATATGGTAGAGTGGGAAGCACCAGGAATTTGTCTCTCCACCTAGACAATTTCTGTGATAAAATTCGATGGTTTTGGAACTCCAGAGTTTATCAAAGGTTTGCAACCTCCAGGGGGAGTCTTGGACAGTAAATTGTTAATTTTGGTCAAATCGAGCTCTTTGTACAGTTGCAGATACCCGACTCCCCTACTCCCAGATTTGTGGCAGGGAGCTGTACCCATGTGCCTGGAGCCACCTGCACAGCTTATGGGTGCCAGAGTGGGCAAAAGGGACTCTGTCCTCCAAGTAGTGGAGGTCTGTGCTCTGACAGCTGATTGCTGATTCTGATCAGAGAGGTGCAAAGAGGCTGGGAGTCATTGTGATTGCACCTCCTTCATTTGTTGCAAGCCCTCCCCCTCCAGCTAGCTGATGAGAATTCTGGGAGATTTAAAGACTGGTCTCCTTATTCCCCATCTGCACCCCCAGTTTTCTCCTTTTCACCCTTTTGGGAGCCAGACATGAAAGAGTAGGACATTCAAAAGCAACTGCATATACAGGGAAAATTAGAAAGTTACTGCACATGCCCAGAGGATGTGCAGGCTCAGAATAGAACTGAAGAGACCCCAAGCTTATCCCTCATGTTGATCCTTGACACAGAGACCGCCGACAATAACTACTACCACTGCTACTACTACTATAATAAATACCGGCGAAGGGAGAGAAACTGATTTCCAGGGTTACCACATAATGTATGAACAAAGTGGAGATATCAATAAACAGAAAACCTAAAAAGACACCAAAAGAAATTCTGAAAAGTACAACTAAAATGAAAAATTCACTGGAGGGATTTAAAGGCAGATTTGAGCAGGCAGAAAAAAGAATAAGCAAACTTGAAGATAAGAAAATGGAACTACGTCTGAGGAACAGAAAGAAATATTGAAGAAAAGGAAACAGAGCCTAAGGGACTTATGCGACTCCATTAAGTGGATCAAGATACACACTGTGGGAGACCTCCTCCAGAAAGAGAAGAGAGGGAAAGGGGTAGAGAGAATATTTGAGTAAACAATGGCTGAAAACGTCAACATTTTATGAAAGACACAAATATAGGGGCGCCTGGGTGGCTCAGTTGGTTGAGAATCTGCCTTTGGCTCAGGTCATGGGATCAAGTCCTGCATTGGGCTCCCTGAGGGAGTCTGCGTCTCCCTCTCCAGCTCCCCCTGCTTGTGCACACACTCTCTGTCAAATAAAATTTTAAAAAATTATTTAAAAAACAAAGACATGAATATAAACATCCAAAAAACTCAATAAGCTCCAAGTAAGATGAACTCAGGGACACTCACAGCAAGACCCATTATAACCAAACTGTAATAAGTCAAAGAGAGGATCTTGAAAGCAAGAGAGAAGAGATGAGTCACATACAAGGAATTCCCAGTAAGATTATCAGCAGATTTCTTATTGGAACTTTGGAGTTCAGAAAACAGTGGGCTGAAGAATTCAAAGTGCTAAAACAAACAAAAAATGTCAACCAAGAATCTTTTATCTGACAAAACTGTCCTTCAAAAGTGAGGGAGAAATTGAGACAATCCTGGGTAAACAAACACTGATGGAGTTCATTACCACTAAACCTATTCTGCAAGAAATGCTCGGATGGGTCCTCCAAGGTGAAATGAAGGAACACTAGATAGTAACTTGAAGCTGCATGAAAAACTAAAGATCTCAATAAAGGCAAATACACAAGTAATTATAAACATGACTGTTACTGTAACAATGGCTTCTAACTCCTTTCTACATGATTTAAGAGACAAATATATTTTAAAAATAGTCTAAAAGCTAGTATTATAATATTGGTGTGTAAATTTGCTTTTTGTTTTCTACATAATTTAAGAGGCTGTGCATTTAAAAGATTATGTTTGGTGGAACAAAATAAAGATTTGACTTTATGATAACAACTGAAAAGGCATGTAAACAAAGTTGTCAAAGAAGAAATTTTCTGTTATTGAAGTTAAGCTGGTATAAATTGAAATTAGTGTGTCATAACCTTAGGATATTAAATATATTCCCAATGGTAACCATGAAAAAAATAATCATAGAATATATATCAAAGGAAATTGGAAATGAATTTCAATGTTTTACTACAAAATATTAAGCACGAAAGAAGGAGATGAGGGAGAGAAAAGCTATAAGGGCATTCAGAAAATGAATAGCAAAATGACAGAAGTCCTTCCTTAACAATTAGTTTAAATGTAAATGCATTAAACTAATCAAGTGAAAGA
The DNA here is from genome assembly GCF_017311325.1 of Ursus maritimus. NCBI lineage: Eukaryota > Metazoa > Chordata > Mammalia > Carnivora > Ursidae > Ursus > Ursus maritimus. Next base: position 68,724,172 of record NW_024423786.1, on the reverse strand, counting down.
GATTGGCAAAGAAAACACAAAAACAGAGATTGGCAGAATAGATAAAAAATAACACAATCCAACTATCAGCTGTCTGCAAAAGACTCACTTTAGATCTGAAGACACAAATAGATTGAAAGTGAAAGGACAGAAAAAGATACTCCATGCAAATAGTAACCAAAAGAGAAAAAGTGTAGCTAAAGTAATAGCGAACAAAATGGGCTAAGACAAAAATTACCACAAAAGACAATGGCGGACAGTATATATTAGTAAAAGGTTCGAAACAGCAAGAAGACATAGTAATGATAAATATTTATATGCCTAGTAACAGACTATCAAAATAAACAAAAACACACAAAATTAAAGGAAGAAATAGTTTTACGATAACAATTAGATACTTCAATTCTCCACTTGTGGATATTAGCCAATACACTTTTTTTTTTCTTTAAAGATTTTATTTATTTATTTGACAGAGATAGAGACAGCCAGTGAGAGTGGGAACACAAGCAGGGGGAGTGGGAGAGGAAGAAGCAGGCTCCCAGCAGAAGAGGAGCCTGATGTGGGGCTCGATCCCACAACACCGGGATCATGCCCTGAGCCGAAGGCAGACGCTTAACTGCTGTGCCACCCAGCTGCCCCTAGCCAACACACTCTTAAACAGCCAATTAACCAAGAAGAAATTATAAGGGAAATTAAAAAATGCTTAAAGATGAATAGAAATGAAAACACAACATACCAAAACTTAGGGATACAGTGAAATAAGTGCAAAGGGGGAAATTTATAGCTATAAACGCTTACATGGGAAGGAAGGGAGGGAGGGAAGGAGGGAGGGAAAGGAGGGAAGATCCCAAATCATCAACCTAACTTTACAATTTAACTAGAGAAAGAACAAACTAAACCCAAAGCTGGCAGGATAGAAATAATAAAGATTAGAGCAGAGATCAGCAAAATAGAAAATAGAAAAATAATACCGAAAAATCAATAAAACCAAAAGTTGGTCCTTTGAAAAGTTCAAAATTGACAAACCTTTATCCAATAGATTTTATTTTATTTTTTAAAAGGTTTTATTTATTTATTTGACAGAGAGAGAGAGAGAGAGACCGACAGCCAGCGAGAGAGGGAACACAAGCAGGGGGAGTGGGAGAAGAAGAAGCAGGCTCATAGCAGAGGAGCCTGATGTGGGGCTCGATCCCAGAACGCTGGGATCACGCCCTGAGCCGAAGGCAGACACTTAACGACTACGCCATCCAGGCGCCCCTAATAGATTTTAAAATAAAGAGAGAGAAGCCTCAGATTATTAAAAAACAGAAAAGAAAGTGGGGGCATTATTACTAATTCTAAATAAATAAAAAGGATAATGGGAGTACTATGAGGAATTGTACGCAAATATATTGGATGATTTAGACGAAATTGACAAACTCCTAGAAACACAAAACCTACCAAGACTAAGTCACAAAGAAATAGAAAATCGGAATAGACCTATAACTAATAGGAAAATTGAATCAGTTATTAAAAAAAAATTCCCCACAGAAAAAAGCCCAGGATCATGGTTTCACTGGTGAATTCTACCTAACATTGAAAGAAGTAACCCCAGTCTGAGGCACCTGGCTGTCTCAGTTGGTGGAGCGTGCAACACTTGATCTTGGGGTTGTAATTTCAAGCCCCACGTTGGGTGTAGAGATTACTAACAAAACAAAACAAAAAATAACCCACCAGTCTTTTTCAAACTTTCCCCCCAAAAATTAAAAGGAAAGAATAATTTCTAACTCATTCTATAAGGCAGACTTACCCTGATAACAAAGCCAGACAAAGACCCTATAAGAAAACTACAGATCAATATCGCTTATGAATATTGGTACAAAAACATCAACAAAATACTAGAAAACTGGTTTTCAGCAGCATACTAAAAAGATTATACCTATAACCAAGTTATATTTATTCCTGGAATGCAAGATGGTTAGACATATAAAAACTGGTCAGTGTAATACACCATATTAACAGATTGAAGGAAAATAACCACATGATCATCTCACTGCAGAAAATGTGTTTGAAAAATGGTAACTTTTTATGATAAAAACACTCAGAAAATTAGGAATACTAGAAGGAAACTACCACAATATATTTAAAAGCCATGGATGAAAAATCCACAGCGACCATCATACTCAATGGTAAAAGATAGAAAGTTTTTTTTTCTAAGATTAATGACAAGGCAAGGATGCCTTCTTTCGTCACTTCTATTCAATGTAGGGCTGGAAGTTCTAACCAGAGCGAATGAATGAATGAATGAACGGCATCCAAACTGGAAAGGAAGAAGTAAAATTATGTCTGTTTGCAGCTGATATGATCTTATATTTAGAAAGCCCTGAAGATTACACACACACAAACACACATGCGTGCACACACACACACACACACACACACACACACCCCTGTTAGGACTAAGAAATGAATTTAGGAAAATAGCAGAATACAAAGTCAACATGCAAAAATCAGTTGCTTTTCTAAGCACTAACAATGGGCAACCTGAAAGGGAAATGGAAAAAACTATTCCAGTTACAATAGCATCAAAAAGAATAAAATACTTAGGAATTAACTTAACCAAGGAGATGAAAGACATGCACAATAAAAAAAAAATTACAAGGGGCACCTGGTTGGCTCAATTGGTTAAACATTCAACTCTTGTTTTCAACTCAGGTCATGATCTCAGGATTGTGAGATTGAGCCCCACGTCCAGCTCTGTGGTCAGTGGGGAGTCTGCTTGAGATTCTCTCTCTCTCCCTCTCCCTCTGCCCCTCCCTCCACTCACTCTCATTCTCTTTCTCTAAAATAAATACAATCTTTAAAAAAAAACTATAAAACATTGCTGAGAGAAATTAGAGAAGACATAAATAAATGGGAACACATCCCTAATAATGGATTGGAAAAATTACTATTGTTGAAATGTCAATATTACCCAATGCAAATTACAGATTCAATGTAATCTCTATGAAAATCCCAATTATTTTTTTTCCAGACACAGGAAAACCCATACTAAAATTCATATGGAATCTCAAGGGACCCTGAATAACCAAAACAATCTTGAAAAAGAACAAAGTTTAATGACTTTGAGCAAGGGTGCCAAGACCATTCAAATGGGGGAAAGATGTTCACAGGTGAAAGAATGAATATGGACTCTTACTTAACACCATATACAAAAATTAACTCAAAATCAATAAAAAACCTGAATGTAAGACATAAAACTAAAAAATTTCAGAAGAAAACAGGGCGAAAGCTTCACAGCATTGTATTGGGCAATGATTTCTTGGGAATACATCCATTATATTGTAAATGTCCAAATATACATTGAAGGATTGATACCAAAAATATAAAGAACTCCTAAAACTCAACAATAAAAAATCAGACAACCTAATTAATAAATGGGCAAAGGAGGGGTGTCCAGCTGGCTTAGTCAGTACAGCATGCAACTCTTGATCTTGGAGTTGTGAGTCCGAGTCCCACGTTGGGTACAGAGATTACTTTTTAAAAATAGGCAAAAGAATTGAATAGGCATTTATTCAAAGAAGACGTACAAATGACCAATAAGTACATGAAAAATGTTTAATGTCACTAGTCATTAGGGAAACACAAGGCAAAACTACAATGAGATACCACTTCACACTCATTAAGATGGCTACTATAAAAAAACCCCTCAAATATCAGAAAATAAACGGTTGGTGAGGATGTGAGAAATTGTAACACTTTTGCACTGTTGGTGGGAATATAAAATGGCACAGTTGCTGTGGAAAACAGTATAGCATTTCCTTAAAAAAAATAAAAATAGAATTACCATATAATCCAGCAATTCCATTTCTGGGTATATACTCAAAAGGAATTGAAAACATCTCAAACAGATATTTGTGTAACTATCTTCATAGCAACATTACTCACAATAGCTAAAACGTGGTAGCATTCCAAGTGTCCACTGATGGATTTTTTTAAAATGTGGCATATACGTACAATGCAGTATTATTCAGCCTTAAAAAGGAAATTCTGACATATGCTGCAACATATATGAACCTTGAGGGCATTATGCTGAGTGAAACAAGCCATTCTCCAAAAGATAAATACTGTATGATTCCACATAAATGATGTAGTTAAATTATTCAAAATCATAGACTGAAAATAGAATGGGGGGCGTTGGGGGCTGGTGGGAGGGGAAAATGAGGCAGTTTAATGAGTTTAGTTTAATGAGTATAGAGTTTCAGTTTTACAAAACGAAAGGAGATATGGACATGGACGGTGGTGATGGTTGCACAACATTATGAATGTATTAATGCCACTTAAAAATGGTTACGATGTTAAATTTTATGTATATTTTACCATAATAAAAATTGGTAACAAAAAGAATATGAACACAGTTTAAGAGTCCAGTAAAATACCATCAAGTTGAGCAACATACACAGAAGTGGGAATCCCCCCCAAAAAGAAGAAAGGGGCAAAAAAAATTTTTTTTAAATAAATACTGGCTGAAAACTCGCCCAGTTTGATGAAAGACATGAATCTACATATCCAAGAAGTTCAACAAATCCCAAATACAATAAACGCAAAGAGATCCACAATGAGATGCAGGATAATCAAACTGTCCAGAGACAGAGAATCCTGAAGCAGCAAGAAATAAGCAATTTGTCACAGAGGACTCGGTAAGATTAATAGTTGATTTCTCATCACAAATCATGAGGGTCACAAGGTAGTTGGATGATATATTCAAAATACTGAAAGAATCCCCCCACCCCCACCGTCTACCATTAAGTCTGTTTATCCAGCAAAACAATCCTTAAAAAATAAAGGAGAAATTAAAACATTCCCAGATAAACAAAAGCTGAGGAGGTTTATTTCTAGTAGATATGCCCTACAAGATCGGTTAAAGGGAGTCCTTCAGGCTGAAATGAAAGGACACTATAAAATAACTCGAGTCGACCTGAAGACTAACGATAACTGCATATGTAAATACAGAAGTCAATATTGTGCTCACTTTCAGGAGCACATATACTGAAAAGTCAATATTAATGTATTGTTTGTAACTATGCTTTTTCTATCTGATTTAAAAGAGAATTACATAAAACAATACTTATAAATTCATGTTCATGAACACATATACATTTTTAATTTGCTAATTACACTGTAAGGGGGTATACAAGTATATATGTATATATACATATATATTTATTTGTATGCAATTTAAACTTAATTGATATTAGTTCAAACTAGGTTGATATATTTAGATGTGTTATTGTTCTCTGGAGAAACAAAACCAAAGTGTGTGTGTGTGTGTGTGTGTGTGTGTGTGTGACACAGAAATAGATCCGTATCTACATATCTATATCCATCTACATCTATCTGTATAGAAGTATCTATATAGATCTATCTGTATAGATGCAGATGGATATAGGTCTCTATGTATCTGTATCTCTGTCTATCTATATACAGAGAGAGGGAAATTGACTCGTTTTAAGGAATTGGCTCATGGCTCATGCACTTGTGGGTGCCAGCAAGTTTGAAATGTCAGGATGGGCCAGCAGGAAAGAACCAAGGAAGCCTGGAGAACCAGGGAAGGGTTGATTTGCAGTCTCAAGTTCAAAGGCAGAATTTATTCCTCAAGGAACCTGTCTTTTCCCTTAAGGACCTCAACTGATTGGATAAGACCCACACACATAATGGAGAGTAATCCACTTTACTTGGTCTACAGGCTTAAATGGTAATCCCATCTAAAAAATACCTTCATGGGGACTTCCAGTTTCCAATACTGCATGCGAGGAGCTTGGAATTAGCCACTCTGTCCTAACAAGAAAAAAGCTGAATAGACTGAAAAATCAACAACTCTTCTTGAATCTGTAAGAGATGAGGACAAAGAATAAATTGCTGCCCCCAGGACTGGAGAGACAGGTGAATACATGCAGTTGTGGGGACTCCCATAAGAGTGGGAGCAGACTCATGAGTGGAAATCATTGTGAGAAGTGGGGCTGGGGTAGGAAAATCGGAACCATAACTGACAAATTGCAGGAGGCTCCACATGGACAACTCCAAGAGTTAAAACCTTTAGGAGGACCCAGTCACGGGGGGGGGTGGGGTGGGGGGGTGGTCTCCATCTTTTTGCGAATTGTACCTCCAGGAGCTTGACCAAGTTCTCACAGTAAACATTGGAGAAAAATCCCCTTGTGCTTCCAGCAGGGGGAGGGGTATAAGGAATCATTCTGAAATATGTCAGAGTACACTGCTTAACAAGGCCTGCCTTCAGGAGAAATTAGTTAACCAGAGCCTAAATTGCTGGGGTATTATCAAAGCCTAAATGACCCGGTGAAAGAGAAAAAAGACTGAGACACACTTGTGAAGTTCACAGTCTAAAGGCCTGGTCTCACTAAGACTGAGTAATGCTCACAATATTTCAAACTTTTTCATTATTATTATATTTGTTATGATGATCTGTGATCAGTGATCATTGATGTTACTCTTGTAATTGTTGGGGGGCACCGCATACCACATACCATGCCCGTATAATACAATGAATAAAATAAATGTTGTGTCTGTTCTCACTGCTCCACTGAATGGCTGGTCCCCCATCTTTCTCGCTCTCCTCAGGCTTCCCTATTCCCTGAGACACAATAATACTCAAATTAGGCCAATTAATAACCTTATAATAACCTACCGTCAGTGTTCAAGTGAAAGGAAGAGTCTCATGTCTCCCTTGAAATTAAAAGCTACAAATAATTGAGCATCTCAAAAGCCGAGACAAGCTGAGGGCTACGCCTCTTGCACCACTTGGCCAAGTTGTGAATGCAAAGGGAAAATTCTTGAAGGAAAAGTACAACTCTAGTGGACACATGAACGATAAGAAAGTGAAACAGCCTGATTGCTGATGTGGAGAAAGGGTTAGCGGTCTGGACAGAAGGTCGAACCAGCCCCAACATTCCCTTGAGGCAAAGCCTCACCCAGAGCAAGGCCCCGATGCTCTTCAATTCTGTGACGGCTGAGAGGTGAGGAAGCTGCGGGAGAAAAGTCTGAAGTCAGCAGAGGTTGGTTCACGAGGGTTAAGGAAAGAAGCCGTCTCTGTAACACAAATGTGCAGGGCGAAGCGGCAAGGGCTGACGTAGAAGCTGCAGCAAGTTCTCCGGAAGATTCTAGATCTTCATGAAGATAATACACTACACTGAACCATTACACTAAATAACAGATTCTCCACGCAGATGAAACAGCTTCCTGTTGGACGAAGACGCCATCCAGAACTTCCACAGCTAGAGAGGAGCAGTCAACGCCTGGCTTCAAAGCTTCAGAGGACAGGCTGACGCTCTTGCTAGGGGCTCGTGCAGCTGATGGCTTTACGCTGAAGTCAATGCTCATTGACCATTCTGAAAATCCTAGGACCCTTAAGAATTCTGCTAAATCTACTCTGCCCCCTGCTCTATCAACGGAAGAAAGCCTGGATGACAGCACATCTGTTTACACCATGGTTTACTGAATATTTTATTTATTTTTAAAGATTTTATTTATTTGTCAGAGAGAGAGAGAGAGAGGCAGGCAGAGGGAGAAGCAAGCTCCCCACTGAGCAAGGAGCCAGCTGCGGGACTTGATCCTAGGACCCTGGGATTACAACTTGAGCTGAAGGCAGACATTTAACTGACTGAGCTCCCCTGATTTTGACTGAATATTTTAAATCCACTGTTGAGACCTACTGCTCAAAAAAAAAGATTCCTTTCAAAAGGACAATGCACCTGGTCACCCAGGAGCTCTGCTGTAGGTATACAGTGAGATTAATGTTGTGTTCAGGCCTGCTAACACAACATCCACTCCATAGTCCGTGGGTCAAAGAGTAATTTTTAACTCTCAAGCCTTCTTATTGAAGAAATACTTTGCATAAAGCTATTACTGCCACAGATAGTGATTCCTCTGATGGGTGTGGGCAAAGTAAACTAAACACTGCCAGAAAGGATTCACCATTCTAGATGCCATTAAGAATATTTGTGATTCATGGGAAGAGGTCAAAATACCAACACTAACAGGAGATTGGAGGAAGTTGACGCCAACCCTATTGATGACTTTGAGGGGCTCAAGACTTCAGTGGGGGAGGCGACTGCAGATGGGGTGGGAATAGCAAGAGAACTAGAAGCAGAAGTGGAGCCTGAACATGGGACTGAATTACTACAGTGTTGTGATAAAACTTCAACAGATAGTGAGTTGTTTCTTATGGATGATCAAAAAAGTAGTTTCTTGAGATGAAATCTACCCTTGATGAAGATGCTATGAAGATTATTGCACATGACAACAAAAGATCTAGAATATTCCACAAGCTTAGTTGATAAAGCAATGGCAGGGTGTGAGTGGATTGACTCCAATTCTGAAAGAAGTTCTACTGTGGGTAAAATGCTACCAAACAACATGGAAAGCTACAGAGAAATCATTCATAAAAGAGTCAATCTATGCAGCAAACTTCGTTGTTTTATTTTAGGAAATTGCCACAGCCACCCCAACGTTCAACAGCCACCATCCCGATGAGTCAGCAGCCATCGACATCAAGGCAAGACCTCCCACCAGCAAAAAGATTACGACTTGCTGAACGCTCAGATGATGGTTAGCATTTTTATTAGCAATAAAGTATTTTATTTTATTTTTTTATTTTTTATTTTTTTAAGATTTTGTTTATTTATTCAACAGAGATAGAGACAGCCAGCGAGAGAGGGAACACAGCAGGGGGAGTGGGAGATGAAGAAGCAGGCTCATAGCGGAGGAGCCTGATGTGGGGCTCGATCCCATAACGCTGGGATCACTCCCTGAGCCGAAGGCAGACGCTTAACCGCTGTGCCACCCAGGCGCCCCAGCAATAAAGTATTTTAAAATTAAGGTTTGTACATTATTGCTTTAGACATAATGCTATTGCACACCTAATAGATTACAGAATAGTACAAACATAACCTTAAAAAATATTTATGTATTTATTTTAGAGTGAGAGAGAGAGAGAGCATGGGGGAGGGACAGAGTGAGAGGGAGAGAGAGTCTTAAGCGGACTCTGCTCTGAGCGCAGAGCCCGACATGGGGCTTGATCTCACCTTGAGATCACAACCTGAGCTGAAACCAAGAGTTGGATGCCTAACTGACTGTGCCATCCACAAGCCCCCAAACATAACTCTTTTTTTGCACTGGGAAACCAAAAATTCATTTGACTTGCTTTATTATAATATTCACTTTATTGTAGTTGTCTGGAATTGAACTCACACTATCTCCAACGTATGCCATACTTACTACTCAATATTGCTGTGAACGTACACAAAACCCCACAAATAATCCAATTAAAAATGGGCGGAAGACATGAATAGACATTTTTTCCACGAAGACATCGAGATGGCGAACAGACACATGAAAAGATGCTCAACATCGCCCATCATCAGGGACATGCAAATCAAAACCACAATGAGATACCATCTCACGTCGGTCAGAATGGCTAAAATCAAGAACACAAGAAATGACAAATGTTGGCAAGGATGTGGAGCAAAGGAAACTTTGTGCACTGTTGATGGGAATGCAAGCTGGTGCGGCCACAGTGGATAAGAGTATGGAAGTCCCTCGAAAAATTAAAAACAGAATTACCATATGATCCAGTAATTCCACTACTGAGTATTTACCCAAAGAAAGTAAAAACATGAATTCAAAAAGATATATGCACCCCTATAATTATTGCAGGATTATTTACCATAGCCAAGATATGGAAGCAGCCCAAGTGTCCATCGATAGATGAATTGATAAAGAAGAGGTGGTGTGTATGTACAATGGCATATTACTGAGCCATAAAAAGAATGAAATCTTGCCATTTGCAACAACATGGATGGAGCTACAGGGTATAATGCTGAGTGAAATGAGTCAGTCAGGGAAAGACAAATGCCATATGATTTTGCACATATGTGGGATTTCAGCAACAAAACAAACCAACTAAAGAAACAAACAAAAAACCAGACTCTTAAATATAGAGAACAAACTGGTGGTTGCCAGGGGGGAGCTGGGTGGGGGATGGGTGAAACAGGTGAGGGGGATTAAAAGTACACCTGTCATGATGAGTACTGTGTAATGTACAGAACTGTTGCAAGATTATATTGTACGCCTGAAACTGATATAACACTGTATGTTAATTATACTTAAATTTAAAAATAAGTAAATAAACATTGCTGGTGGGAGACAATGCTAGTCAGGCAGTTTCACACAATGTGAAACAGATCCAAGCATTTTAGGAAAACAAGAATTACAGCAGCCAACGTATGTTGCCCTCAGTTACACGAATAGATTCGTGAAGGATGTCGCCTGCTGAGAGGCGGAGTCCCTAAAGAGGAAAATTCAGCCGGAGCTCTCGCTAACCTTGTCCGGCTCAGTGTCCCAAAGGAATGTGTCCACTCCACCTAGCCACAGCAGGGGAAGCCTTAGTCCCTCCCCTCCCCGGAACTCTGCCCATTATCTCCTCCTCTTCATTCTACAGCAGCAGGGAAGTACCACTAGGACGAGGTAGATTATGAGCAGTGGGACAGCGATGAGTCCCGGACCAGAGAGAGAGAGAGAGATCTGAAGCCCCCCCCGGCTCCAGCACAGAGAGGAAGAGAGCCTTTTGCCTGCCCGGTTCCTGGATGTAAAAACAGATCACAGATTCCTGTGCGTAAACCATTCAAACGTCGTTGTGGTGAGAGTTACAAGACAGCTCAGGACCTGTGGCACCACACGATCAATCTCCATCCCCAGGTGTCGGCTGAGATTATCGGGAAGTTGCAGCAGTAACATGCTGGTCCTCACCGGGCCAAGAGACCCTCACCAGCAGTTGCTGATTTTGAAAAAAAATTTGGAAAAAATTTTTGATTTTTTTCCCCAGGGGAAGCATTCAGCAACTCTTTAAAGAATGAAATGCATGCTTTGATTTTTTTTCTGGAATTTTGCAACGATGTGTCTTTGCAGAGTTCGTGATGTCGTACTTTTGCACATGTAATCATCATACCCATTTTCATTACTTTGGTATCAGGTGCTGAACAGAAAAAGCTCTAGGTTCTTCAGCACATTTCCCCCAAAACAAAATAAAATGGAGGGCATGTTGCATATTGTTTAGTTGTGTTGCAGTGATATCATTTGGGGGGAGGAGGGGCTCAACTGAGATTTATTTCCCCCCAAGATTGTGATGTGATTGAGGTTTTTCAGCACATCAACTATGTTCAAACCGAAAGTAATACCTTCATTATCAAACTTGCTACCATGCCTTACATAATGGAGTTAGTATTTGTGAGCAGAAAGACTTTAGGTAATGGAAATATAAATAAGAATGCTTAACATAATATGCTAAAAATATTTTCGTATTTAGGGGCACCTGGGTGGCACAGTCGTTAAGCGTCTGCCTTCAGCTCAGGGCGTGATCTCAGCGTTCTGGGATCGAGCCCCACATCAGGATCCTCCACTGTGAGCCTGCTTCTTCCTCTCCCACTCCCCCTGCTTGTGTTCCCTCTCTCGCTGGCTGTCTTTCTCTGTCAAATAAATAAATAAAAATCTTTAAAAAATATTTTCGTATTTAAATAACATTTCTAAAAGGTGTGTTTTCTGTGTTTTATATTATCTTGCAAATCCTTTTGCTGGTTAAAAAGTTGTCTTGCCATCTGACCATTTTAGTTTTATAAATGGCATTTTGGTACAAAAGTGTCTATTCAGTTCCCTCATTAATTTAACACACATTCACTGAGTGCCTGCTGGGTGCAAGGAATTCAGTTTACGCCTGTTGATATTTGTGGACCAAGATACCAGTTTAGCAAATAATTATCCCTGAAATCTGTTAGGCAACACTTCGAAATCCTGGAGTGCAAATTTTGTGTATGTGAAATTTAGTTCTATCTTCGTCTTTAAAGTTTTAAAGCATGTTGTCGTTCTCTATTGCCAACAGATTTAATGTTGTTTCTGTTGTCAGTTCTTTCAATCCCTGCCCCAACCACGGCCTAACCCACTGTGGATTGCAAATAAGAATTAAAATTCCAAGCATGTTTGAAAGAGAGCGTTTTTGTTAAGATCCCTATTTGCCTCTTCTTCAGGCTCATTGTGCTTTTAGATTTTTTTAAAGGCACTTTTCCCATCCCATTGTAGAGGGCTCTATCCCCCTTGGAAATATCCATTTAGCTGTAAAAACATTTTGCCGTAATATTGACAATTAAGCGCTTCTTGCAAGTGGTCAAGGAGTGGCTAATATGATCCACTAAAGTGACCTACATCTAGGCCATTCCTGAAGTTTTTCTTGCCAATAATACCATCATGCCTTGAGTGTTCTTTTCTCATAGGTCTATTCCTTAAACATGAGAGTTTACCAGTTGTCTCATTATGCAATAAAAATTGCTTTGAGATGGCTAACTGCCCACAAAACTGGCGAAAAGCAAACTAGAATTGCATATAAAATAACTTTCTTCCCATCTTCCCATTTGATGAAAGTCTTACAGCTGGGAAGCAGGTGTCCCTCCTCAGTTTTTTTCAGACTTTTCAAAAGAATGGCAATTCTGCTGGCCAGATGGGTAAGCCTCTATGTTCTTAAGTTGTGAATCCCTCATAATGAAGGATTTTTTTTTGAAGGATGTTTTTTAAAGATTTATTTATTTGAGAGAGAGAGAGCGAGCCCGTGCACACAAGGGGAAGGAGCAGAGGGAGACAGAGAGAGAGAATTTCAAGCAGACACCACAGTGAGTGCAGAGCTTACTTGGCACTCTGTTTCACCACCTGAGATCATGACCTGAGCCAAAACCAAGAGTTAGATGCCCACCCCACTGTGCCACCCAGGCACTCCTTAATAAGGGATTTGAAGTATTTATAAAGACCGTCCTCTAAAAATTTCCTCAGATCTCTGAAAAGTAGTCTTGTTCCTGAATATACAGTATTATCCTGTATGTTTGAAGGGATGATCCAGACATGAGAAGCAACTAGTTGGTGCAGAAGAAGGACCTACTTGGCTATTTCATATCTACCTACAATTGACCAATTTTTTTTTTTAGGCCAGCAATTATTATTTAGCTTCACTCCTTCTAGTGCAAGAAACTGTAGGCTAGATCAGTAGTTCTACAGCTGAACAGTCATCAAATAGTCATTGTGCACGTTAAATTTCAACTATAACACGAATTCAATTTTTATTTACTTATTCATCGTGACAGCATTACTGAACAGGTAAGGGTGGGACTATGTTGCTGTACCGTATATAGTGGATGTATAGCACTGTGTCTGTGAAAACTGTGCTTTAAATGATATGTTCATATGTTTTGTTGGGGGCAGAGCACATTAAGTTTGAAAGCAATAGAAGTTTGTTTTAAAACTGAAGGCAACGTAATGAATCACAAGCCTTGCCAAGAAAAGGTGCTCGGGATGCCTGGGTGGCTCAGTCGGTTAAGTGTCCAACTCTTGATTTTGGCTCAGGTCATGACCTCAGTGTCATGACATTGAGCCCTGAGTCGGGCTCTGCACTGGGTGTAGAGCCTGCTTGGGATTCTCTCTTTCCCTCTCCCTCTNCCCTTCCCCTCTGCTCACTGTCTCTCAAAAAAAAAAAAAGCTGCTTATAAAAATGTAAATGAAATCATATTTAAAATAAACTGCCTATAACACAAAATAAAAAAAATAATAAAGATCTAAAAATATATTCCTGTTAACCTAGAAATGCTCTGTAACATAAAATCTTTTAAAAAAACATTTAGGCTGGTTTGACCAAAAACTGAGTACCTAGACAAGTTGACTCATAAAATAACCATGACTTTAGGATATTAATTGTAATCCCCAGGGCAACCGCTAAGACATTAGGTAAAAAAAATACATAACAAAAGGGGGAAGGGGATCAAAATGGTAGACTAGAAAGTATCTATGGGACACAAAAGAAGGGAGTGGTGGAGAAGTTGTGGTTCAAAAAAGAAATGACATCACAGACCTGTACCCCTGGAACAAATAATACATTATATGTGTTTTTTTAAAAAAGGATACAACATAGAAAACAACACATTGGCAGAAGTGCTTCCTTATCAGTAATCATATTAATGTAAATGGATTAAACTTGGTAATCAAAAGACAGAGAGATTGGGAGACTGGATTTAAAAAAACACAATCCAGTTATATGCTGGCTACAAGAGAATTATTTTATCTCCAAAGACACAAATAGGTTGAAAGTGAAAGGACGGGAAAAGATATTTGATACAAGGAGTATCCAAAAATAATTGGAGTGGCTTATACAAATATCAGACAAAATAGACTTTAAGAGAAAAATTGCTGCAAGACAAAGAAGGACATTACATGGTTATAAAAGGGTCAGTCCATTTAGAAGCTATAACAATTGTAAATATACATGCACCTGACAACAGAGCCCCAATATATTGAAGGAAAAACTGACGGAATTGAAGAGAGAAATAGACAATTCATCAATAATAGTCGGAGATTCCAGCACCGACTTTAATAATGGATAGAACAACCAGATAAAAGATCAGGAAGGAAATAGAGGATTTGAACGACACTCTAAACCCATTAGACTTGATGGATATGGGCAAGACACACAACCCAACAACAGCGGAATATACGTCCTTCTCACGTGTACATAGAACATTCTCCAGGACAGCCCATATGAGAGATCACAAAACAAGTCTCAATAAATTTAAAGTGATTGAAATCATACAAAGTATCTTCTCTGACCATAATGTAATAAAAGAGAAATCAGTAACAGAAGGAAATCCAGAAAATTCATAAATACATGGAAATTTAAAAAACATTTTAAAAAGGACCACTGGGTCAATGAAGAAATGAGAAGGTGAATTAGAAAAAACTTTGAGATGAACAGAAATGAAAACACAATAGTCAAGGTTATAAGACACAGTGAAAACACTTCAGAAAGAAATTTATATCTGTAAGTGGCTGTATTAAAAAAGAAGAAAGAGCTCATATAAATAACTTCATGGAACACGTTAAGAAAGTAGAAAAAGAAGAACAAACTAAACTGAAAACTAGTACAATGGAAATAATCAAGCTTAGAGTGGAGATAAGCAAAATAGAAAAGAGAAAAACAATGGAGAAAATAAATGAAACCAAAAGTTGGTTCTTTGACACAACTGACAAACTTCTAGCTGGATTGACTAAGAAAAAAATCAGCAAAGACTCAAATTACTGAAATCAGAAATTAAAGTGGAAACACTACTACTGACTTTACAAAAGCAAGAAGGATTGATCATAAGAGAGCACTCAGAGAGTACACCAACAAATTGGATAAGCTACATGAAATGGACAGGTCCTAGAAACACACAGACTACAAAAACTGATTCAAGAAGAAATAGAAAATTTGAATAGACCTATAACAAGTCAGGAGATTGAATCAGCATCCAAAACACTCCAACAAAGAGAAGCCCAGTACCAAATGGCTTCACTAGTGAATTCTATGAAACATTTAAAGGAGAATTAACACCAATTCTTCCCAAACTCTTCCAAAAAATTAAAGAGAAGTGTTATAGGCTGAATATTTGTGTCCTCCCAAAATTGGTATGTTGAAGCCACAACCCCCAAATATCACTGTATTTGGAGATAAGACCTTGTGGAGGTACTTAAGGTTGAATGAGGTCATATGTTGGGGTCCTGATCCAATAAATTAGTGTCCTTATAAGAAGAGACAGAACCTCTCTCTCTCCCCCCTCTCTTTTTCTCTCTCTCCCTTCCATGTGAGGACATAGTGAGAAGGTGGCCATCCACAATCAGGAAGAGAGCTCTAGCCAGGGACAGAACCAGATAAACATTTTGATCTGGAACTTCTAGCCTCCAGAACTGTGAGAAGATAAATTTCTGTGTCTAAGCTACCCACTCTAAGATATTTTGTCAGGGCAGCCTGAGCTAACTAAGACAAGGAGGGAACACTTCTTAACTCATTCTGTGAGGCAGACAAGGATTTCACACAAAAAGAGAACTATAGACTGATATCTCTTATTGAGTACTAAGGGAAAAATCCTCAACAGAATACTAGCAAACCAAATCCAGGACTATATTGAAAGGATTATACACATGACCAAGTGGGATTTATTCCAGGAACGCAAGGGTAGATCAACATACAAAAATCAGGGCGCCTGAGTGGTGCAGTCGTTAAGTGTCTGCCTTCGGCTCAGGGCATGATCCCGGCGTTCTGGGATCGAGCCCCACATCAGGCTCCAACGCTGGGAGCCTGCTTCTTCCTCTCCCACTCCCCCTGCTTGTGTTCCCTCTCTCGCTGGCTGTCTCTGTCAAATAAATAAATAAAATCTTTAAACAAAGCAAAACAAAACAAAAACATACAAAAATCAATGTCCTATACCATAGTAGTAGAATTAAGGGGAAAACCCCACACATGATCATCTCAATGGGTGCAGAAAAAAACATTTGAAAAAATCCAACACTCTTTCATGATAAAAATATTCAACAAACTGGAAATAGTAAGGAAGTTTCTCAACCTGAAAAAAGGGTATATATGAAAAGCCCACAGCCGCTAAGGTACTTTATGGTGAAAGACTGGAGCTTTACCCTAAAACCACGACCAAGATAAGGTGTCCTCTTTCACCACTTCTATTCAACATTGTACTGAAAGTTCTAGGAAGAGAAATTAGGCAAGAAATAAAATAAACATCATACAACTAGGAAAGGAAGGAGTAAAACTAACTCCATTCACAGATGACCTAATATCATATATAGAAAATGCTAAAGAATCCCTATTAGTGCTAATAAACAAGTTTAGCAAAGCTGTAGGATGTAAGACTAACAACCAAACGTCAGTCGTGTTTCTATACACTAGAAATAGTCCTTGTAATCAAGAGTCTCTTCTGCTTCCCAGCACCTATATGCCTTATACACCCCTTAAATAAGACCCCTGTGGGGCTTACCGAAACCCCACTCTTTTGGTTTGAATTGACCAGTCTGGCCCTAGGCTGAGAACCCTAAAGCATTCCAGCCATGGACCTAGCGATTAATGATGTTAAGCATCTTTCATGTACCTTTTGGCTCTTTGCATATCTATTCAGGTCTTTTGCCCATTTTAATTGGATTATTAGTTTTGTTTTGTTTTCCCTGCTATTGAGTTGTATGAGTTCTTTATGTATGTTGGCTATTAACCTCTTATCAGATGTAGGTTTGCAAATATTTTTCCATTTTACAGGTTGACTTATCACGTTGTGACTGTTTCTTTTACTGTGGATCCCACTTGTTTATTTTTTATTTTGTTGCTTATGTTTTAGGTGTCTCATCTTATCAAAAAATCGTTGCCAAGACCCATGTCAAGAAGTTTTTTCCCTATGTTTTCTTCTAGGAGCCTCACGGTTTGGGGTCTTATATTTACATCTTTAATCCATTGTGAGTTAATTTTTGTGGGTGGTGACAAATAGGGGTCTAGTTCTATTCTTTTACATGTGAATTTCCAACTTTCCAGCACCATTTATTGAAGAGACTGTCTTTTCCCCATTACATATTCTTGGCTCCCTTGTCAAATATTAGTTGACCATATTTGCTTGGGTTTATTTCTGGGCTCTCAATTCTATTTCATCAATGTATTTGTCTGTTTTTATGCCAATACCATACTGTTTTGATTACAATAGCTTTATAGTATTGTTTGAAATCAGGAAGTGTAATGCCTCCCACTTTATTCTCCTTTCTCGGGATTTCTTTAGCTATTTGGTGTCTTTTCTGCTTCCATATAAATTTTAGGACTTTTTTTTTTTTCTTCTGTAAAAGAAAAAAAATACCACTGGAATCTCGATAGGGATGGCACTGAATCTAGAGCTGGTTTTTGATTGTTTTGAGATGTTAATAATATTAATTCTTCCAATCCATGAATATGGGATATCTTTCCATTTATTTGTATCTTCTTCAATTCTTTCATCAATGTTTTAATTTTCAGAGTAGAGTTCTTTCACCTCCTTGGCTAAGTTTATTCTTGAGTATTTTATTGTTTTTGATGCTATTGTTAATGGATTTTTTTTTAATTTTTTTTTAAAGATTTTATTTATTTATTTGACAGAGAGACAGCCAGTGAGAGAGGGAACACAAGCAGGGGGAGTGGGAGAGGAAGAAGCAGGCTCATAGCGGAGGAGCCCGATGTGGGACTTGATCCTGGAACGCCAGGATCACGCCCTGAGCTAAAGGCAGACGCTTGACGACTGCGCTACCCAGTCGCCCCGTGAATGGATGATTTTTTAAAATTTCTTTTTCAGATAATTCATTGTTAACATATAGAAATTCTACTGATTTTCATATGTTAATTTTGTATCTTGAAACTTTACGAATTTGTTGGTTGAATCTAACCATTTTTTGATGGAGTTTTTAGGATTTTCTATCTATAAAATCATGTAATGTGCAAATACAGACAATTTTACTTCTTCCTTTCCAATGCTGATGACTTTTACTTCTTTTTCTTACCTGACTTCTGGCAAGGACTTCTAGTACTATGGTGAATAGGATTGGTCAGAGTGGGCACCATTGTCTTGTTCCTGATCTTAGAGGAAAAGCTTTCAAACTTTCATCATTGAATCTGGTGTTAGCTGAAGGCTTATCATGTATGGCCTTTATTATGTTGAAGAAGTTCCTTCTGTGCCTAATTTGTTAAGAGGTTTTTTTTTTTTTAATCATAAATGGATGTTGAATTTTGTCAAATGTCTTTTCTGCATCTACTGAAATGATTGTAGGATTTTTTCTTTTGTTCTGTTAATGTGATGTATCACATTGATTGATTTGCTTATGTTGAACCATCCTTGTGTTCCATGTATAAATCCCACTTGATCATGGTGAATGATCCTTTTAATTGCTCCTAAATGCTGTTTGCTAGTATTTTATTGAGAATTTTTCTGACTATATTCATCAGCGATATTGGTCTGTAGTTTTCTTTTCTGGTAGTGTCTTTTTGGGGCTTTGAAATCAGAATGTTGGCCTGATAAAATGAGTTTGGGAGTATTTCCTCATTTTTTGGAAGGGTTTGAGAAGGATTGGTGTTAATTCTTTAAATGTTTGGTAAGATTCAGCAATAAAGCTATCTGGTCTTGGGTTTTTCTTCATTTGGTGCTTTTTGATTACTGAATCAATCTCCTTATTAGAGATTGGTTTATTCAGACTTTCTATGTCTTCCTGATTCAGTCATAGTAGTTTGTATGTTTCTAAGATTTTTTTTTCATTTTCTTCTAAGTTGTCCAGTTTGTTGGTGTATAATTTTTCATAGTAGCCTCTTATGATCCTTTGTATTTCTGTGGCATTGGTTGTACTGTCTCATTTTTCATTTATTATTTTGTTGGTTCGGGTCTCCTCTATTCTTTTCCATGGTTAGTCTAGTTAAAGAGTCATCAATTTTGTTTATCTTTTCACAACCAATTCTTAGTTTAATTAATCTTTTCTATTGCTTTTCTGTTTTCTATTTCATTTATTTCTCCTCTAATCTTTATCATTTCATTCCTCTTCCTAACTTTGGGCTCAGTTTGTTCTTTTTCTAGTTTCTTGAGATAATAGCGTTAGGTTGTTAATTTGGGATTTTCTTACTTCTTTTTTTAAAGATTATTTATTTATTTGAAATAGAGAGAGAGTGTGTGTGAGCAGGGGGTAGGGGCAGAGGGAGTGGGAGAAGCAGACTCCCCACTGAACTGGGAGCCCAATGTGGGGGTTGATCCCAGAATCCTGAGATCATGACCTGAGCTGAAGGCAGACACTTAAACAACTGAGCCACCCGGGTGCCCCCTCACTTCTTTTTTTTTTTTTAAGTTTTTATTTTAATTCCAGTTAGTTAACATACAGTGTTATATTAGTTTCAAGTGTACAATATAGTGATTCAAGAATTCCATATATACCCAGTGCTCATCATTCTTACTTCTTAATGTAGGCATTTGTTGCCATGAATTTACCTCTTGGAACTACTTTTGCTGTTTTGGTATGTTGTGTTTCCATTTTCATTTGTTTCAAGGTACTTTTTTATTTCCCCTTTAATTTCTTCTTTGATCCATTGTTGTTCAGGAGAGTGTTGCTTAATTTCCACATATTCATGAATTTTTCAGTATTCTTCTCATTGTTGATCTCTAGTTTCATACCATTGTGGTCAGAGAAGATACTTGGTATGAATTCAGTTTTCTTGAATTTGCTAAGACTTGTTTTGTCTAACATATGTTCTATCCTAGAAAATGTCCCATGTGCCCTTGAGAAGAATATGTATTCTATTGTCATTGGATATAATGTTCTGTGTATGTTAGGCCCATTTGGTCTGTAGTGTTGTTCAAATCTGCTGTTTCCTTATTGATTCTCTGTCTGGTTGATCTATCCATTGTTGGGAGTTGGGCATTAATGTCTCAACTATTATTCTATTGCTGCTTTTTTTTTTTGTATTTCCATGATTCCTTTTAATATTGGTAAAAAATGACTTTTGAAATATTTTATTTCATTTTGTTTCAGATTTACTTTTTTTTTCTATTCTTGACATAGGCATGCTCCAGAACTCAATTTATTTCTTCCTGAGATTTTTTATTCAAGTGTTTCTTAAAAGTGATACCATGCAGTGATGGTACATGGGTTGTAGAAATGTAACTGGAAAAAACACAGATTGTTATTTAAAACAAAACAAAACAAAACAAAATTATAGCTGATTATGCTAGATAGGTGGGTGATTGTGATGGAAGGAAGTTCCTTTAAAGGGAAGAATACATTTTATAGAGAGGAAGTGCCGGGAATGGCCAGCAATCCCTGTACCGATGGATGAAAGATTACTCCAAACTTTGCTGTGAAAGAGAGGAGAAGGCAAGAGGGTCAACACTCAGAGGTGAAGCTATTGCTGCTTATTTGAAGAGAAACTTCTTAATGGATACAGGATTTTACCTTGTTTGAGTACATCTATACATAATACCAAGACCTCTAAAGGCTTTTGAATCCCAGAAATCTATTTTTATCAAGGTAAAATGTACATAACATAAAATTCACCATTTTAAACATTTTAAAGTATACAATTCAATGGCCCTTAGAGAGCTTCCGGATGGGAAGTGGACACCAGAAAGACCAAGGCCTGATGAGAGGGTTGGAACTTCTAGCCTTGAGTTAATTATCAGTGGCCAGTGATTTAATCCATCCTGACTAGGTGATGGAATCTATGTAAAAAACCCTATATGATAAATAGCGTTCAGAGAGCTTCCAGGCTGGTGAGCACATCCATGTGCTGGGACCCTTTTGGACATCACTCTCTGTGCCTCTCCATCTGGCTGTTCACCTGTATCCTTTCTAATAATCTTTATCATCTACTGATAATGATCAGTTTCCCTGAGTTCTGTGAGCCATCTGGCAAATTATGAAATCTGAGAAAGGGATCATGGGAACTTGCAACCCTACAGATGGTCAGTCAGAAGTACAGGAGGCCTAAGATTTGCACCTGTTGTCTGAAGTAGGGGGCAGGGGGCAGTTTGGTCAGATTAAGCACTTAAACTGTGGGGTCTATGCTAATTCAGGTCGTTAGTGACAGAATTGAGTCAAATTGGAGGACACCCAGGTGGCATCCAGAGAGATGGAGAATTCAATCGTGTGGGGGGAAAAATCCACGCATCTGGCATCAGCAGTGCTGTTGGAAAAGGTGACATAGGGGCCTCCTCTTGGGATGGATGCAGTTTACAGGGTGGGATATGGCTGGCTTCTTGGCCGGACAGGTCCTGTCGGTCCTGTCATTCCTGTCCTGGGTGAGTTGGACCAGAAGAGTCTGATCCGAGTGTGGTCATGTTGGATAGGATAGTGTGTGAATATGGAATGTGATTGGGCTTAAGTATGGAATTTCTCACGTCCTTCACGGCCACCCTGTCCCTGTCCCACCCACCCGCTCCTCGTGACTTCTTTTCCCCAAAACTTGTATCAGAATGCCTTGTTCTCTTCTACGATGCAGACTGAGGCGAGGCACCAAATACTGTTTTTCGTCCACTTTATCCTTAGGAGACTGGTTTAATAAATCCAGATAATCTCCAGTTGGGTCCTTCCAACTGGTATAAAATGATCTTTTGATTCACGATATGCTTCTAGCAATGGCTTGGAAAGTGAACTCCATCAGCGAGGCTAGTTGGCTGAAGGTGAGGGTCCTTGGGGAGGGGGCAACCTGAGCCTGCCTGAATTGACTCTAAACAGTGACTTAATTCTTCTTCTCTGTCTAGTTTTGCATGTAATCTTTAAACAGCCTGCTTCGGGTTACCGAGTAAAAGGCACAGTGGGTCTTCACAGGTCAATGTGTTCCCGGTGCTGGCCACTCACTCATTAACACTCTGGAAAAGCTGCGCGTCCCGGTTAAACTCCAAATGATTTGCAAAGCCACGGGCCACGTGGGAGACATCCACCAGGCTGTGCATAGTGATTTTGTTAATGAGTAAGCGTCTAAGACCCCATGGGTTCCAATGGAACCAGAGCCATCCTTGTCACCAACGGGGAGCTCCTGGGGTCAAATTTGGAGCTGAATCCCAGCTCCGCCCCTTGCATGGCCAGATGACAGGTGGCTCAGCCTCCTGGCCTCCAGGCCTTGACTGTGATACAATATCACCTACCCTGAGCGAGCCCAAAATGGGGCGGTGTGCAGAGAGGCTAAGCGCTGTCTTCAGCTCCCGGTAGGCACCTGCTAGGATGTCCTGAGGAGACCACGGAGATCTGAACAGCTGTCCAAATGAGGGGCTTGGGATTGTCTCAACTGGTCTAGAAAAAGAAAGCAGAACATAGGGCAACAGGCCTTTATGGTCCGATACTGATATGTTCTGGGGCCGGGACTGTCGTGTCTGAAAGTGAGCCACGTGATGCAAGAGTCCCCATCCCAAGTCTGTGGACACTCATGGCCCGATGGCCAGAGGACATGGTCGCCCGCCACAGTGGAGTCCTCAGAGGTAAGGCATCTGTCCCCAACCCTCCATGCTTCTTATACAAATTAAATATAGGTCAAGCTACACATTGGGTAACTGAGCCCTTTCCGGGACTATTCTGGTTGCTTTGGATGCACTAAACTGCCTTTATTTATTTTTATTTATTTATTTACTTATTAAGTTTTTTAAGTAGGCTCCATACCCAACATGCGGCTCAAACTCGAAACCTTGAGATCAAGACTTGCACGCTTTACCGACCGAGCCAGCCAGGCGCCCCCTAAACTCCCTTTATTTTTCCCAAACCTTCTCTGAGTTTAGTGAGGCTGCCCTCCTCCAAGCCCCTCCCAGCTCTCGCCCCACTCTCATGGTTGGGATTTGCTTCCCCCGGGGGGAGGGGGATGGGGGACACCCGCGCTGCACTTGGAAGCCGTTTCCCAGCACGCGGCCACCTTGTGGGCTGGCGATGCCACCATCGCGCTCGCTCGGTTTAATGATCAATTTATTGCCTGCCAGGAAGCCCTTTCTGACCTGGTTCAGCCCTCAGTCCCTCTTGCCCGGAGCCGGTGCCTGCCGCAGGATGGGGGCGGACAACTCCACTGGCCACCTCCACGCTCTCAGGCCGCAGCTAAGTGTGACCGACATCATCGTCATCACCGTGTATTTCGCCCTGAACGTGGCCGTGGGCATATGGGTGAGAGGCCCTCGGTGGGCGGCCAGCCAGGATGGGCACTGGGGTGTGGGAGACGGGCTGACTCGAGGCACACCTGCTTCGTCTCCCCTGGAGGCCTGATGTCCGCTGGGGTCCTCCTCCCAGCCACGGGGTGGGTTTGTCCGAGACCTCGACCAACCCCTTTGTGTTTGGGCAGTGGCTGGTCAGGCTACAAAGGGAGGAAGGGGAAGCCTCTCTAATGGGCAGGCCTAGGGGGAAGCTCACCGGGCTTTGTGCGGCCGACAAGCTGGGGGCCCAGCGTGGCACGTCCTCTTCCTGGCCTCCGTCTCCTCCGTGTCAGATGGGCTCATGGGGTGAACGTCTGCCCAGCTGCACCCCACCCCTGCTGGGTCAGAATCCAGAGAAGAGGGGGTGCCACACAGAGCCTGGGAATCTTTATTTTGAAAAGCTCCGTGTCCGCCAGCCTCGCCTAGTTCCTAAGCCAGTTTCTCTCACTTTCGATAAGAAGGAGACGTGAGTTAGGCCGTCACGGACCCCAGCGGCAGTGAGGCCCCTCCTGCGTAGGCCCTGTGTCATCACCTGGTCCCCACAGTTGCAGGGCAAGGGCCAGCCCCATGTACAGATGAGCCCCAGTGCTCTGGGGTCTGGGACTTACCCAGGGAACCCCAAGTCCCTGCACACAGGGGAGGCATTCCTCCTGTCTGCTCAGAATGCTGACCTCGGAGGCCTTCCCGGTGGGGAGGCGAGCACAAAAGCCAGCTTTGGGTTTGCAGAGGTCAGGCTCCTCGTCCTTGTCTCCAGAGGTCCCCAGGCCAGAGCTGGTCCCCACTCCGTGCACTTGGAGTAAGTCATTTACCTCCCTGGGCGCGTGTCCTCAAACACACAGTGCGGGTCTGTGCAGCCCACTTCTGGCGGTTCCAACGAGCACAGGAGGCCCGTGGATGCGAAAATCTGTAGCCAACCCCAGCATGCTATGTTTCTGGGAGAGTTGCTGGCTGGGAATTCAGGGGAGGGGGCGCCCGCGATGGAGGCTTTCTGAATGTAGGGTGGGGGTTTAGTTGGAAGCACACATCTAAGAAACTGTTTTGGGCACCTGAGGCCAGGCCTTTTGCCACCCGGTGACTGGGGCCCATCAGTCTTGCTGCCCAGGACTCACCTCTCCCAGCTCAGCTTCCTCTTGTAGGCTGGTGCCGCGGGCAGCGGGAGTTCTGGCCCATCCCTCCATGCAGGCCATGCTGGCCCAGCAGGATGCTGCTGGCCAGACGGCTGTGAGCGTAGGCAGCAAAGAACGGAGCCAGATGAGGTGTGTGCTGGAGCCGGATCGCACAGGGATCAGACGAGGCGTTCATCACCCAAATGCAGACGGGACAGCCTGGGTTAGACAGGTGCACCTGCAAAGGTGCTCCGAAGGTGGGGTTAGGAGAGCCTAGGGGAGGGCCTTTAAGGAGGACCTTGAGCTGAGCATCTGTGAGGGTATCTGTTAACAAGTGACAGAAAACCTAGATCAGATGAGCTCGAACAATGAAGGAAATGTAATGACGTCCATCCTGAAAGATCCAACTATAGAGAAGGCTTCAGGTACAGTTGGATCCAGGCTGTATCATCAAGGCTATGGTGCATTTCACTTTGACTTTCTCAGCCTCTACCATGTGTGGCATCATCCCAGGCTCAGTTTCCCACACGGAGGTGAGAAGCCCAGCCTATCTGCTTAGCCTGGGTTCAAATCCTGACTCTGTCACTTACTAGCCACTTTCATCTCCGGAAGCCTTGGTGTCCTCACTGGTAATATGAGGATGATCATAGTACCTACTTTGTGGGGCTAAACACTCCATACAGGTAAAGCACTTAGAGCCAACTCTGCTGCCGAGGGGCCCTCCGTGAATATGAACTAGGTACACATGGCTGCCAGGGTCCCCTGAGCCCCGGCTTCCTCCTCCACCTCCTGGGAGGCCAGGAGCGATCCCAGCACTTAAGCTGGGATCACGACTGCCCTGAACCAGGTGTGACAGCTAAAGAATGTGAAAGGCTCCGTGGCTTGGGTGAGTCAGGACTCCTGGAGCAGGAGACTGGGTTGGGACCACTCAAGCCACTTGCTAGGAAAAATGAGACCCCTTGAGGAAGGGAAAGGGCAAGAAGGAGGCAATTGGCAATGCCCATGATACCCTTGAAAGATGAGAAGACATGTTAGGAAAAATCACGGGGTAAGAACAGAGCTGCTCTGGAAGTTGCACAGTGCACAGCCTACACAGCTGGATGTGGCCATCCTGGCCAAGACCATGTGAACCTTCAGATAGCACTGTATTCAATGTGGCTAGATCACAGCTCCCAGAAAGTGATGGGAGCTCAGGCAGGAGAGGCAAGTGGGACTCATATCAAAAACTTTGGATGGCAGAGCCAGACAATTCAGGGGAATCATCTTGAATCATCGTGTGTGTGTGAGAGAGAGAGAAATTAAAGTCAGGTAGAAAGAGGCCTGTGTATTGATTGAGATCGCATGATCCAGCCTTACGTTAGGATATGTATGTTGCGAAAAAGGAATACAAAATATATACCTAAACACACGTCCTGTGTCCTTCTTTTCAAATTTCTCCTGTTCTCAAGTTCACATCTTTCATTTTCTCCTGTCCAGACAGCACTAAGTGAGGCTTTGAAAAATCCATATACTCACTGACACTTACTAGGTACCAGCCACCCTTGTTAGCGTTACGTGTATTAACTCATAAACCTCGCAGCAGCCTGTGAGGGAAGAACTTTTATTAGACCCACATTACAGATGAGAAAACCAAGGTACATCGGTGAAGCAACTTGCCCAAGACCACACGGCCAGGAAGCAGAGGAGCCAGGATCTGCCCCCAGGCATTCTGATCGCAGATTTTTAAAATTCTATTACGGAGCACATAATTCCATGCTCCCCCCAAAACAATAGTTCTGCAGGGATACTTGAGTGATAATTCTTGGAAATGGATCAGAGATTAAAATATTAGAAGTAAGAGGGGCGCCTGCGTGGCTCAGTTGGTTAAGCGTCTGGCTCTCGATTTTGGCTCAGGTCGTGAACTCAGGGTGTGGGATCGAGCCCCGCAGTGGGCTCCATGCTCAGCTGGGAGTCTGCTTGGGATTCTCTCTCTCTCTCTCTGCCTCTGCCCCTCTCCCCATGCCCCCCTCTCAAATAAATAAATAAAATCTTTAAAATATTAGAAGAAATCAAAGACCAAAGGGTTTTCAGAGTCCTTGGCTCAAAGTCGTTCCCGAGGGCCATCCGCGGGTGTCGGACCACATTCATCCTGTGGTTGGGTAATAACTCGGATGTGCGCATAGACTCCGTTTTGTCCATTCGTCCTGTGACGGGCATCTGGGCTGCTTCCACCATTGGGCTGCTTTGAGTAGTGCTGCTCTGAACACCGAGGTACAAGTTTTGTTTGAACACCTGTTTCCAGTTCTCTTGTGTGTCGGAGTGGAACGCCGGGTCTTTGCATAGGGAAGTGAATGTTGAACATGGAAGTCTTTGAGGGGCCCGCAGACACGGTTTTCCACCGCGGGGGCACCTGGGGGTCCCTCCAGGGTGTGCAGGGTTCCAATTTCTGCCTCTGCTCTTGCAGTCCTCATGCCGGGCCAGCAGGAACACGGTGAGAGGCTACTTCCTGGCAGGCCGGGACATGACCTGGTGGCCGGTGAGTGCTCTCCGACTCCCCCAGCCCCTGCTTCAGGGGGAACTGCCTCTGACCACCGCCGCAGGGCCCGGCTCAGGGCTCATCCCTGAGGATGACGGAGGCCCCGGGCAGGCAGTGAGGGAGCAGGTTGAGGCCGGCAGGGAGTCCCCAAGCTGGGGTGTCGGGATGGGGTGTGGGGAACTGTGCAAAGGGTGGGGGCTTTGGAGTCTGGTAGGGGGGGCCTGCCGCTGATTCCTTTTCCTCTCTGTCATCCAGATTGGAGCCTCTCTCTTTGCCAGCAGCGAGGGCTCGGGCCTCTTTATCGGACTGGCGGGCTCGGGGGCGGCCGGAGGCCTGGCCGTGGCGGGCTTCGAGTGGAATGTGAGCTGCTGGGCGGGCAGGGGTGGGTACGGCTGTGGGAGGGGGCAGCAGCGCTTAAAGGCGCTGGATAGGCCTCCGCTGGAATCTGCCCTCGGCCCAAGGGGCAGCTCCCAGCAACTCCGGGCGGCCAATGTCTAGATAGGAGGTGTCCTGGGAAAGGAGGGTCTTCAGAATGCCAAAGCGCTGGATAGGCCAGCCGGAAGGGAGCTGTTAGCCTTGGCCTGGGGCCATCAGTGTACAGGCGCACAGAGAGGGGATGAGGCCACTTCGGGTTCTCGCGGCAAGCCAGGCCTCCAGACCGCTGGTCCCAGCTATGTTTCTAGAGCGGGGCTGGGGGGAGCTGCACCTGCTGCCCTCACTCTGCCTCTGTCCCCCTCAGGCCACGTATGTGCTGCTGGCCCTGGCGTGGGTGTTCGTGCCCATCTACATCTCCTCGGAGGTGAGTCCCCTCCCGCGGCCTCAGGGTGGCCTCACCTGGGTCGGGGCATTTGTCCGGCTCGGTGGTGCCGATGAGCAGGAATCCCAGCGTCCCGCACAAGTTGGTGAGCGAACCCACTGCTCTCAGGGCTGGGTTACTAGTCCAGCTGACGTTCCTATCGACTCACGAAGACAGGCCCCCGAGGACCTCAGCCCGGGGGCTTTGTCTGCTGGTTCCTACTGCCCCTGCTTGCTGCATCGGGGGATGCTGCTCTGTCTACTTGACCACACGGCCCCCACACCTGGGCCGCACACCTGGGTGTACTGTCCCCGACTCGGCCCACTCCTTCAGCCCCAGCTGGGCAGTCACTACCTCCAGTGGCTCCCACTTGCTGGGTCTCTGCCCACCAGTCACGGCCACCTTCCCCATCCAGCTGTGTCAATAGTTTATCCAGATGCGTCACGACAGCCTCCCAACTTGTCCCTCTGTCCCTCTGTCCCTCTGTCCCTAGTCACAGTCCCAGGTTCTGGGATGGTAATTAGTGGGCCTGGCTTTGTCCTGAGCAGCTCTGGGTGGGCTCTCCGGGGAGTGCTTAGTCCCTGCCCCCGTGTCTCCCCCAGATCGTCACCATGCCTGAATACATTCAGAAGCGCTACGGAGGCCAGCGGATTCGCACGTACCTGTCTGTCCTGTCCCTGATGCTGTCTGTCTTCACCAAGATATCGGTGAGCTGCGCCCTCCCCCCCCCCCACTCCCAGTGTCTGGCCAGCACAGCCTGGAATCATCCCTGCTCTGGGACCCCTCAAACAGACCTGACATCCTCTCATCTGTCTCTCTCTCTTTTCTTTTTTTAAAATATTTTATTTATTTATTTAACAGAGAGAAAGACAGCCAGTAAGAGAGGGAACACAAGCAGGGGGAGTGGGAGAGGAAGAAGCAGGCTCCCAGTGGAGGAGCCTGATGCGGGACTCGATCCCAGGACCCTGGGATCACGCCCTGAGCCGAAGGCAGATGCTTAACGATTGAGCCACTCAGGCGGCCCCTCTCATCTGTCTCTTGTTCAACAGCTGGGGAAACTGAGGCCCAGAAAGGGACAATGACTTGCCCACACAGTGAGCCTGGGGTAGCTGGACCAGGGCTTCCAGAATGAGGGTTCGGCTGCTGGCATCGTTAGGGGCAAAGCAGGCCTCTGACTCCTGCTTTGCTCCAGGTCTAGATATGAGGGTGTTTGGGGTTCTCGCTATGAGAGGTCACTGGTGGGGCTGGGGGGTCAGCCTGGGTGTCTTTCCTGGGCCAGTGCAGAGGTGAGCCAGGACTGCCCACTAGGGGGCGCTGAGAGCCCGTGCGGTCTCTGGTTCAGAAGAGGCAGGGAGCCCATCCTTCACAAAACTGACCCCTGCCGGCATTCTCCTGGTGTTGGGGTGCCGTGGGCGCTGCAGGCCTCTTTCCCTTAGGGGCCTGGATGTGGTCCCCCTGGAAGGGTAAGAGCAGAAAGCACCCCTCGAATGTCCATCAAGTCTCACCTAGGGCTCATCTTGTCGGAGCCCCTGATTTCACAGATAGGGAAACTGAGGCCCGGGGGTGGGGAGTAACTTGTCCCAAGCTTCTTGGTGACTTCATGGTAATGCCAGGCCTTCTGGCTCTCACTCCTGAGTCCATGGGCATTGTGCCCTTGACACCCGAGGCCATCCAGTCTCCTTCAGCCCCAGCTTCTGGAAAGACTCTGGAGGGGGGAGCAGGGCCCGAGTCCTACGTCGGCCTGCTTCTGGCTGGGTGCACCCAGACAAGACCCGGAGCCTCGGTTTCCCTGTTCGTAAAGAGGGCTGGCTGTGCCTCTCACGGCTTCCTCGAGGGGGGTGAGGCTGGCATGTGCAGTAGCGGGAAGCGGTCAGCGAGGCCGGGCTTTCTCCTCGGTGTGAGGTCACCTCCTTTGCAGCTCAGCTCTGGGGCAGAAAAACCCACGCGTGCCATCAATTTTACAGCGGGAGGAGAGGCCTGCGGGCAGAGCCAGGAGCCACAGCCATGGCTCCGCAGCCCCGATGCAGGCCTGGGGTCCACCCGACCCTTCACGGGGCCCCAACTAGGGGTCTGGCCCAGCGTTTGACAGTCCCCTCCCCACCTCGGGCACGGGAAGGGAGTTTGGTGGTCCTTCGGCTCCCAGGAGCCTCGGCTGGGCCTCCACCTGTGCCGTGCACCCCCAGGGCAACCCCTGGGGTGTCCCAGAGCATGTCCTTGTTCCTGTGAGCAGGTTTCCGGGGGACAGTTAGCAAGCGAGCATTACATGCCTTCTTTACTAGACATTCTCAGAGTCTCTTCCTCGGGGCTTCCCTCTAGAGACCGGAGGGCCCTGGCTCGGCATCGCCCTCGAGGTCCGGACCCGAATTTTCCCCTCATGCCCTCTCCCTCTCCCACACTTGCTGAGCCCCCCGGCCCCCGCTCCATCCCAGCCACCTCCCTGGAAGCCACGGCCACAGAAATCAGACAGACCTGGCCCGGGCCCTCCAGGCACTCAGTACAGTGGGAGGCAGATATATACACGGGGAATCACACACAGCCCCCCGAAGCGGTGGCCGCTACGTTGGCCTCTCATGGAGAAAGGGACACTGGTGGGGGAGGGGCACAGATGCCAAGGAGAGAGGTGGGCAGGCAGTGGAGGATGTCTGGGAGACAGTCGGGTCAGGAGGCCCGGATTCCAAGTGTCTCTAAGTCAGACGCTTCTGGGACCAGAGAGGAGACGGTGTGAAGGGCTGGGGGTAATGCATAGGGAGCGGTGGGGACTGGGGCAAATCAGAGACGGCATGCTCCAGCCTTCACCCAGAACAGATGGGATGCCACATTCCGCTCTTGGGCTGCTGGTTTCCCACCCCCGGCCTTGAGAGCTGCCGTGGGAGATGAGGCTGGTGGGCTCTGATCACAAGGGGCCGAAGGACCCAAGAGACCCTGGAGCCTCGAAGCAGGGGACTGACAGTCAGCTCTGCGTTTGTGCCTCTGGCACCTCCCAGTGGATGGACTGGAGGGGAGAGAAGGAAGGGCAGAGAGTGCCCGGTGGTGCCCGGTGGGGCCGACCTGTGTGCTCAGGGGAGGCTCTCTAGCCCCCCCAAGTTTCATGCTGTTATAGGTCCGCAGTGAAGTCCCATCTCACTCAGGGCAAGCGTCAAGTGGGTGGCGTGGGTGGGACTCCAGAAGGGCCGAGTTATTAAGGCGAGACGTCCTAACAGAGAGCTCATCCTGCAACCCCAGTTTACAGATGAGACAATCGAGACCTAGAGAGTGACCTTGACTTTCTCAGGGTCGTGGTGAATCAGGCGGAGAGCACAGTTAGAACCCAGGCCTCTGCCTCCCAGACTGGGGCCCCAGCCTCCACTCTGCTGCCCTGAAGCTGCTCGCTGTGGTGGGGGTGACTGGACCGACCCTCCCGTAAAATGGAAAGCAGCCCACTGACGTCAAGGCAAGGGCCACGGGGCCTCTGGACGAAGCCGAGAGGGAGGCGGGAGGAACGCTAATTGCCCGGCTTGGTCTGGGCGGGACTGGGGCCGCCCTGGCTGATGGCTTTGGGCCGAAACTGTTTGAAGTGTGTGAGCCCAGCTGGCCCCCAGAGGCCCTGACCTCACTGGGCCGAGCACCAGGAATGCCCCAGCCATGTGCACATTCAGCACCCATCCCCGTGGCAGTCTGTCCGGACAGAGACCACGGGGCTCACCTGCTCCCATCCCTCAGGAGGGGACATGGGTGTTCAGGGAGATCATTTGCAGAGACCACCACCCTGACCCTCAGAGGGAGTCGGGGGCCACTGAGCCCCATCACCACGTGGCTCTGGGCTAGTCACTTAACCTCTGGAAAATAGAGAAATGTGGCACAATACCCTAGGCCACTTGGAGTGTAGGCCAACTGTGGCCTACAAGATCCTCCAAGATGTGGCCCCTACCACCTCACCAACCTCTCCTGTCCCTCTCCTCCCGTCACACGTATCATTCCAGCCACACTGGCCTCCTAGCGCATCCATGTACACACCAGCTGTGGTCCTGCCGCAGGGCCTTTGCACTTGCCGTGTCCTCTGCCTTCTTCCCCTGGATATCCGCATGGCTCACATCTTCATCTCTGTCAAGTCTTTCAAGTTTCGCCTTCTCAGTGAGGCCTGCCCCTACCAGCTTTCCCTCTTTTTCATACTCAAACTATTGTCTGGTGTGCTGAATACTTTACTTAGAATGTCTATTGTCTGTCTCCCCGTTTCTTCTCTCTGTTCATTGATGTATCCCCAGCGTGTCTATGTGGCTGGCATACCTCACGGGACTGAATGAAAAAATACACCAGGGGCCGGCTAATTCTCTCTGCGAAGGTCCAGAATGGCAGTATTTTTGCCTTTGCAATACACATACCTGCTACCTGACTTTGCTGCTGGAGTGAGAAACATAATACCAGTGCATGTGACTGGATTTGGTCTGTGGGCTCTGCTGTGCCAACCCCTGGTATACATATGTCAACGTAGCTATCCGAGCACCTACTGTGTGCCAGGCCCTGGGCGAGCCCTGGGTGATAAACACATTCCGTGGTGCTTGCAGGGAGCTTAATGTTCCAGACAGATAAGTACGCAGGCCAATATAATCATAATAGTAAAGGGTGGTGAAAGAGCAAAGGCGGGGCTGCGTTCTAGAATGACGAGGCAGGAGAAGAGGTCAGGCTCCCTTCGGAGAGAGTGGTCTGCGTTGAGGAGGCCAGGTTTGCAGCAGCAGAAGGAAGGGGTGAGGCTGGAGCGCAGGGAGACCCAGATCTCAGGGAGGGGTGAGTGAGGAAGGGGATGGGAGGGGGCTGCCTGCCGGGCAGCACAGGGCCTCTGGGCCTGGCCAGCTGGATTGTATTCTATGTGCTGCGGAAATGCAGAGAACTTGATTTTCCTCTGGACAAACCGAGTGCGGGAGGGGCTTCAAAGGGATGGGGCAGAGGGCGGGGCTGGGGGAGTATATTGGAGACAGCACCGGCCAGTGGGTCGGGTGCAGGGAGTGTGGCAAAGGTGAGAAGTTTCTGAAGCCCGAAGGGACAGCCATGGCCTTGATGGAGATGCGCAAGGTTTGAGGGCAGGAGGTCCTGCCCGCCCTTCCCCCACCTCCCGGGGGGCAGGGCTCTGCAGACGGACAGAGGAGGCTGGGCCCACAACCATGCCCTGTCTCTCCACATGCACTTCCCCATTTTCCAGTAAGGGCCACCAAGGCTCAGCAGGTGAGGTGACCTGCTCAAAGCCACGTGGCCAGGACACAGCCGAACACGGACAGAGATCCAGGTCCGTGCGGCTCTGGGTTTAGGGCTCTTAGCTTGTACCAGGCCGCAGCTCTCCCAGGCCCCCAGAAGATGGGGCTCGGGCTGCAGGGGGGGTCAGACTGGGCTGGGTCCTGTCGGAAGTTCCTCGCTGGGACTGGCCGGGAGCCGGCAGGCAAGCTCATAATCGCTGTAGTTGCCAGTCTTTACTGGACGCTCTACAGGGTCCCGGAGGGAAGACAGCAGCCCAAGTCCCACCTCCACACCTGTGCCCATGCTGCTCCTGACACGGGTGCAAGTCCTCATCGCTCCTTGGGGCCTACTGCCATGGAAGCAAGTCCCTGAGGGGGAGAGATTGGGGGAGCCGCATCTGGGAAGACAGTTCTGGAAGATGGGGTGTGCAGACGGGGCAGCTCTAGGGCACAGGGACCTGGCCAGCCAAGGCCTGGAGGCTGTGGGGTGCGGGGTGTTCAGTGGTGGCCAGGCTGGTGTGACCAGAGTCACCTGGACTGAGAGAGATGGGCGGCCGGGGCCTGAAGACCAGCCACGCCGATCAGGGCTCCGCTCTGAGGGCAGGCTGGGTCCGGGGAGGGGTCCTGAGTGGTGGCTGGAGGATGAGCAGGCAGGGGGAGGGGCTGCTTCTTTCTAGAGACTTCCTGTTCCTCTTCTCCTGGCAACTCTAATCTCTGATACCTGTCGGGGCCTGGCCTCAGGGAAGTCCCTCCCCTCCCCAGGCCTCAGTTTTTCCTCTGGTCTGATGGGGCAGGGGGCTTGAAGAGTCCTTCCTGCTCTGACGGTCACAACCCTAGGCTTCTCTCCTTGGGCTGGAGGCAGACACATTCTCCCCAACACACACACACACATGCACACGGACACACTCTCACACACACTCACACCCCCAAAGCCAGCAGCCAGAGTGAGGGGCTGCTTTTCTCCTGAAAGCACGTTGTCAGGGTCAACACTGGCTGATCTCTGAGGGTAAAGGGGGAGCCTGGAGGGACAGGTACGGGGAACACAGGCTTTGGAGTAAGGCCCAGGTTCTGTGGGCTATGTGTCCTTAGGGATCGGGGTCTGGGAGAATCAGAGGGTCCACAGGCTGACGGGGCAGAGCTGGTTGGCTCTATGGTGGGGTGGGCACTGCAGCAGTTCGAAGGGGCCTCTGC
Source organism: Ursus maritimus (assembly GCF_017311325.1). Classification (NCBI taxonomy): domain Eukaryota; kingdom Metazoa; phylum Chordata; class Mammalia; order Carnivora; family Ursidae; genus Ursus; species Ursus maritimus. Next base: position 68,689,829 of record NW_024423786.1, on the reverse strand, counting down.
CCCCTGGGCCTTGTGCTGAGTGGTCCCCCACACACTCAGGCTCGGCTGACCCACCCACCGCCTTGCCCGGCCTTGGCAGGAGCCCGTTGGCCCCAAAGGCTGTATTTCAGGTCATCTCCCCTGTACCGAGCAGGCCCAGAGTGGCAGACCGGGAAACTCGGCAGGGCGGAGCCCCTTGTCCGGCCCCTAGGTCCCACAGGACAGAGTCTTGCCTTCCTTCCCTGGGCTCCCACAGCACAGGTGGGGGTGGGGGTGGAGTTAGGGTTGTAGGGCTTACCCCAGGACGAGGACTCCAGCCCCACATGGCGCCCCAGGGTCTGAGATGGCAGCGGCCGGATCCAGTCCAGCCCCTGGGGACCAGCCTCGGCCTGAGACAGGGTCCCGGCTTTGGTTCCAACCCCTCCGGAGGGCCTGCCCCAGCCTGCCCCCCGGAACACATCTGGTCCCTTTTTCGGACCCCCCTGTCTAACGGAGAGCCAAGAATAAGGGGCACATGCAGATGGATACTGGCCTGGAGACCCATTCCCTGAGGCCCATTAGTCTTCTTACGCCTCCCTCAGGAAGCCCTCCCGGACTCCTCCTTTCACACCCCCCCCCGGCTGGGGCCAGACGCAATGACCACACTGCTCCTCGGTGGACGCGGGCCACTTAGGACTTTATTAACATTAGCAACACCCCCTGCGACCGCTTGTGCACACCCAGGACGTCCTCCCACCCCTGCGACAGCGCCGGTGGGGGTGCAGGGGGCGGGGTCCCGGCCCCTGCGGTCCCCTCGAGCCTCCGCACGCGTCCTTTCGCATTCCGCAGATCGACCTGTACGCGGGCGCGCTCTTCGTGCACATTTGCCTCGGCTGGAACTTCTACCTCTCCACGATCCTCATGCTCGCCATCACGGCCCTGTACACCATCGCAGGTTTGGCGCCCCGGCCGGGGTTGGGCACGGGGCCCCGCAGATGCGGGGGCCCGGGGGGCACGAGCGGGAGATGTGGAGCTGGCTCCGCGGGCCCAGGTGATGGGCCGTGAGAGGGCAGGGGACACGTACCGTGCGGCCGCCGTCCCTCCTCCCTCGAGCTCCCCCGTTTCTCCCCACAGGGGGCCTGGCTGCTGTGATCTACACGGACGCCCTGCAAACGCTCATCATGGTGGTGGGGGCCGTCATCCTGACCGTCAAAGGTGAGGGGCTGCGGGGCTGGGGGCCGGGCAGGGTGGGCTGTCGCTGGTGAGGGAGGGCCGAGGGCAGGGGCGCGCACCATCAGGGGACTGAAAACCGCCTGGGCCTCTGCTCCAATTGTTCACAATCATGTGCGTAATCCCAAGAAGCAGGGCTACAGCCCGCTGGCCACGGCAGGGGAGGAGCGAAGAGGGTTTAGACAGGTCGGTGATCCCGCTCTGGGAACCTGGACGAAGCTAGGAGGGCTGCCCCGTTAGGGGCTATCAGAGCCGGGAGGATCCCACGGGGGGTAGACAGAGGCCCTTCAAGCCTCGTCCAGACTCAGACTGGAGGAGCCTGTGGCCCGGCGACTTCTGACCTCGGTGTAGCGTTTGCACGTCGGCCCAGAGTGCTCAGCCCGGCCTGGGCTCCGGGCAGCAGCGAGGCTGGGGCCAGAGTCCGGGCAGCAGGCTTCCTGCTTGGGAAAGGGTGGGGAGAGGGGTGTGGAACAGGCAGATGGGACAGAGTCTCCTGTGTTCAGACTTCTGGGTCCTGCCTCCTTTCAGACCAGGTGCCCACGTCTCTGGAACCCACTGCAGGGCATGGAGCCAGGCAGCCAGGCCCGGGCTGGAAGGGAGGGGAGCGATCGCAGATACAGTAGAAGCCACAGACGGGCCGGGGCTTGGCCACACGGGGCCCTGACCCTGAGGTAGACGGGAACAGTGAGGGAGTGACAGTGGTCTGGTGTCGAGGGAAATGACTTCTGGCCCGAGCCCCAGCCGGCTGGCCATGTGGCCTTGGTCACTCCCCTGCCCCCTCTGGGACTTGTTCTGTTCTCAGCGCTACATGACTGCCGGGCATCCTCAGCTCTGCCGAAATCATATCCTTCAGAAGCCCCAGGTCAGGACTTTAACACTTTTAACCTCGGGGAGGTCCTCGAATGCCAAGAAAAAATACTTTTGCTCCCTTGAGTCGACAGTCTGAAGCTTGGCAGAGAACCCCCTCGCCCGAGGCCAACAGGCATCCAGGAGCCAAGAGGACACAGTGGTGTCCAAGTGCAAAATGCTCATTTAATAGTCTTATTTTAAATACAAATAAAACAGTCATTTGAATTCCCCAGGTTTTTTGTTTTGTTTTGTTTTTCCTAAACCCTCTACCCTCCATACCTTTCCAGACACTGGGAAAGGCGAATGGGAAAAAGTCAAGTTTGATGCCTTGGGAAGTGGGGGCCTGGAGTCAGGGCCACCAGCCACCAACCCGTCCCTGTCCTGCCCCGACCCCTCCAGCTTTTGACCAGATTGGCGGGTACGAGCAGCTGGCGGCGGCCTACGCCCAGGCCATCCCATCCCAGACCATCGCCAACACAACCTGCCACCTGCCGCGGGCAGACGCGATGCACATGTTCCGAGACCCCTACACAGCGGACCTCCCATGGACCGGGATGACCTTTGGTCTGACCATCATGGCCACCTGGTACTGGTGCACTGACCAGGTGAGTGTCAATATCGCCATCGCCCCACCTTCCTGCCTTCCGGGGTGGGCTCTGGAGGGTCCGGGCGGCCCACCTGCCAGTCCCTGGCACAGCCCCATGGACACCTGCTTGGTGAGTCTGGGCTGGGGCGGAGGCCACGGACTGCCCGGCTCCAGGCCCAGGGACGCGGTGCTAGGGGTCCTTGCGATCCTGGGGGGCCTGAGCCCTCCGTTTAGAATCAGAAGAGACCCACTGGCCACCGCCCGTCCTGGCCTTCAGGTGCTTCGACTGGGACAGTTTGGAGTACGGGATGCCAAAAGGACTTGGGTGCTCCTCGGGGACCCTGCCATCGGCCTGGGGGCTGGCATTTCGGGCCGGCCTTGGGGTCCCGGGATCGGCCAAGGTGCGGGGCACGGGGCCCCCCTTGACCTGCCAGGGGTATGGGCCTGCCATGGCCGGGCCCCCTTTCCTGGTAGAGCTCTGGGCGCTATCAGCAGCGGGGCGGTACCGCAGGGGTCCTGAGGTCCTCATCGGCCGCAGGAAGCCATCCTTCTCCCTGGTCCCTGAGGCTGGGACCCTGTAGTGGGGGATGGGCTGGCCCTAGGAGAGAAAGAGCAGAGACAGTGAGGAGACCCCAAGGGCTGGGGGCAGGCCGCAGCTGGCACACCTGGGTTTGCCTCCTGGCCTTGCCACTGACCCGCTGGTGGTCCCAGACAAGTCTGTGTCACTAGTTTGTGCCTCAGTTTCCCCATGTCCTATGGGAATAATCCCGCCTTTTGTGGTTATGTTAAGGCAAGTTCCTCCTGTGCCCGCCCCAGCCTCCTCCCTCTGTACAGGGGGGGCTGGATGGGTTTGCTGGAGGGAGCACCTCGATGCGGGCCAGGACTTCTGGGGAGCACAGGGGCTGGGTCTTCTTCTGGAGTCTAACTCTTGCTCTCCCTGGGCTGTGAACACACCAGAGGGCCGTGAGCAGTGCCAGGCAGCCCCCCAGTGGCGAAAGTTCTTTGTGAAGCAAGAGACAACTATCTTGCCTCTGGACCTGGACCCCTGAGGGCCCCACCATGGGACAGAGGCAGCGGGACCCAAGAGCCACCCCAGCCGGACATTATGGGATGTGAGGAGAGCCTTCCCTGCAAGAGAGGCCTGGCCAAGCCCATTCCCAGGCCACAACCCCGAGGCCCGGAAGGTAGACCTGGGATCTGCACCCAGAACAGAGCGACCTCCCCCACGGCCATGGCTCTCCGTCTCCCAGGCGGTGGTAGGAGCTCAGTCAGTGTGCTCGCTAAAGGATCGTCTCTGGACTGTGTCAGTGGGAGGTAATCCAGGATAGGAGGCTTGGGCCTCCGTTTCCCCAGCTGTAACATGATTCCCGTCTCAGATGTGGGCCTCCGGGGCACAAGCTGAGCTGACAGCAGGTGTCTTCCCGGCATCTCGGGAGAGCGGGGGTGCCACTCATGCCCCTTCACCCCAGGACACCTGTCATTTCCTCCCCCCTCACCATGGGCCTGTCATGACACTGGCATTTCTGGGCGGGACAGTCAGGAGATTTTCCCATGAAGGCCAAGTGAGTCAGCACCCTGCCTGGCCTCAAGCTCAGGGCTGGATGCGCCTTACTGCCTGGATAAGGTCACACCAGGAGGCCGAGGCAGTAGGCTGCTGACCCCAGGGTCGTCCTGAGTACCACGGACAGTGGGGCCTTACGGCCTGGCCGCAGCCTTACTTCCCTGTCATCCTCCCCCTCGGGCTGGCTCTGCCGAGGGACAGCCATGCCTTGGCCCAGAACCCTTGCAACGTAGGCACCTTCGCACTGGACCCCACGTGCCTGGTCCTACTCTGCCGTGACCCTCAGTAGCAAGCAGGGGGGCTTTGCAGGACGCTACCCCGCCACCAGGACAGGGCAGCCCTCCAAGACGCCTGGTCTGGTTCGGGCTGGGACCCCAGGGCTTTTCATTGGCTTTAGATTTTCGCTACCTCCTGGCTCGTCCGCAACGCATAGCTGACACTCTCAAACTCAGGAACAAGCAAACCGAGGCCCAGGAGGCAGAAGGCCCCATGGGCAGCGAGCTCGGCCGCGCCCCTCCCTGACTTCGGTGGCCCTGTCTGAGCACCATTTTTTGACAACCAGGCCGGCTCAGGACCTTCCCAGAGAGCAGCGTCGGGGTCCCTATGCGCCCAGGCCGTGGCTGACCCTGAAGTTGCCCCTCCAAGGAAGTCCGAACTCAGGGAACTCGTGCAGCCAGGCTCGGGCTCGGCCATCTACATGGTGGCTCCCTCAGTCCTGGCGGCAAGCTGCGGGTCAGTGGTAGGACCCATGTTGCAGATGAGCTCCCAGGGGCTCGGGGAGCTTCAGGGGCCGAGCATGGGCAGTGAGTGCCGGCTTCGGGCCGAGCCTGTGCTGAGACGTACTGGGGAGGCGGTAGCCTGCTGACCCCACAGGAGAGGCCCTGGCTTGCTGCCCGACGCTCGCTCTGCTGGGGTGGGGAGCCCCCGCTTCTCTGGCTGCAGAATGGGGTGACGGCAGCTTCCCCCACTTCCCCCTGGGGCTGGCCACCGTGAGCACAGAACGAAATGATGAGATCTGATGTGCGGGGTTTTAGGGAAATGCTTTCTCTCTCCCACAAGGAGTGCAGCCCCAGGCTCGGGCAACCACAGGACATCAGAGGGAAAGCGTCTATAAAGACCTGCGTCTAACCCTCTCCTCGTCCAGACAGGGAAACTGAGGCCCAAAGTGAGGCAAGGACTTGTCCCAAGTCAGAGGCAGCTGTTGGAGAAGCAGCACTGAAGTGAGCCTATCCCACACACTCAGGGTCACCACTCCAGCACCCTATAATGACCGTTCTAGCAAGAGCCGTGTCTTAGCGGGAAATGCGGGGAGCTCTGCATGCAGCTCGCGTGTTTGGAAAATACGTTAAATCACAGATTCGTCTAAACTCTACGTGGTGATGTCAACTACAGAACACCCAATGCGAACTACATAAAAGCTGCAGACTGTCCAACCCTGCGAACGTACTAAAAACCACCGAACTGTACCGGTTATGTGGCTGAACTATATTCGTGAATTCTATCTCTGTGAAGCTGTTTAAAATTACACTTAAAAAAAAAAATTCTGTCAGAGCTGGGAGGGATCTCAGATGCCGTCAGTTCCAAGGACCCGTCCCTCCTCCCATTCTGCAGACCTGGAAACTGAGGCCGTTAGGATGTGCCTAGGGCTCCATGAGCAGGTGCCGAGGCAGCGTCCAGCATCCCTCCACGGCTTGGCCACAAGCTTCCCCAAAGCCCAGGGTTCGAAGCTCCAGGCCCTGGCGAGTGGTGTCAAGCTATCAGAGTCAGCGTCTGCTCCTGGCATGTGCCAGAGTGTGTAGCCACGCTCGAGAGGGTGTGGGAGATGGGGGGGCTCCCCCAGATACCGTCCCGCCCAGGGTGTCCTCCGGCCCTGACGACTGTCTGTGTGGCAGGCTGGGTAGGATTCACACCTTCCCTGCTCGACAGACAGGTGAGGAGACTGAGTGTGAGTCCCTAGCACGGGCCGAGCTTGTTTCCGGTGGGAATGCCGTCGGGGGTCAGGCTCCGTTGTCTCAGGTGGCTCTAGGGCTAGGGGGATGGCATCCTGCCTCCCGCAGCTCCCTGAGGCACAGCAAGGAGAACGCCCCCACAGGCGCCCCCGAGCGGGGCTGGGACTCACCCCCTCCTCGCACCCCAGGTCATCGTGCAGCGGTCGCTGTCCGCCCGGGACCTGAACCACGCCAAGGCGGGCTCCATCCTGGCCAGCTACCTCAAGATGCTGCCCATGGGCCTCATCATCATGCCAGGCATGATCAGCCGCGCACTATTCCCAGGTACGCCAGGCGCGGGAGGCTGGGCCGCGGCTGCAGGGGGCCAGGGCTTCTGCCGTCTGGACCTGCAGCGCTCACCGGGAGGAGAGGCAAAGCACGAGCTGTCTCCCGGCCCAGGGGAGAGGGGAGGAGAGTAGTTCCCGCCGTCATCAAAGGGACTGACGTGGAGGTAGCTTGACGTGAGGTCCAGACAGCGACCAGTTACTGCTGGGTGACCTTGGCAGGGGGGTGGGGGAGGCGGGGGTGGCGCGCGTAAAGGACATCTCTGTGCTGTCAGCAAACAAGGGAGTGGTCACGGCAGGGCAGAGTCAACTCCCAGTAACGCCAGCGTCTGAAATCTCTGGGTATTTTAAGTGCGTTTCCTTTAGGCTCCCAGGAGCTGGCTTCGGCTGCCTTTATGGGGCACGGGGGCTGTGGGTCCCCAGCGTCGGTAAGGACCAGCCACGTGTGCGGCCCTGGGTTATTGCTACCTACTCTCTCATCAGTTTCCCCATCTGTAGCATGCAAAGCTGTCATCTGGGGATCCGGTACCCCAGCAGACGACCACTCTGGCTGCTCAGGCCTGGGGGAGGGACCCCTCCTGGGCAGGGACCCCGACTCACCTGCGTCTCCTTGTCCGTGGAATGCGGAGCCTGCGTCCTCCTCGGAGTACCCGCCTCTTCTCTCTCCCGACCTGGGGCCCACGGCGAACCCCCCAGGGGTCCACCAAAGGTCCCGTGGGTCACGTGGGGGGCACTCAGCTGTCGGCGGGGGGGCTGGGCCGGCCCGTTGGCCACGTGCTCTGAGTGGCGCCTCTGGAGAGGGGCTGCGCGCCCCCTCACCTCAAAATACTCATCTGACACAGAAGAGGAGGCCACCGAGGGCCGCCGGGGGCCGGGGCCATGGCCAGAGCTGCCCGAGAGGCTGTCCTGGTCACTGAGGGTCACGTAGTCGTCGTCATCTTCTTCCTCCTCCCCATCTAACCCATTGGGAATCACCGCTGCCTGGCCGTCAGGGTCGTCCTGGGTCACGGACAGCTGCCGCTGGAGTGGGGTGTGGCCTGGGCCCGGTGTCCTGGGGGGTGGGCCGTCCATGCCATTCTGGGGTGTCTCCTCTTCTGGGGTCTCCAGGGCCCAGTCAACACCGCCGCTGTCCTGGGCGAGCAGCTCTGCCACAGGGACTGTCCGGGGCTTGGGCACGGGCGGCTGTGGCTCGGGGTCCCCCTGGGGAAGGCCGTTTTCCGCTGGGCCGCCGTCCTGGGGGGCACCAGGCCCAGGGGCGGGAGCGCCGTCATGACTTTGCTTCCACAGCTGGGTGCCAGCTTGGGAGGTGTCTCGGATCTTGATGCGGTTCATCTGGTTGGGCTGGGGGTTCCAGACGTTGGGGTCGATGATATTGATGTAGCCCAGGATGTCACTGCCGGGCTCCGGGTCCGGCTCCACCCACGTGGGCAGGTATTCGAACATGTTGGCCCGCTCCAGGTTGAGCAGCCCGGGGTGGACAGGCGGGGGCGCCTCCGGGATGTCTCCGGGACGCTCCGCCAGAGTGGCGCCCCTCAGCCCGGGGGGCTTCTTCACCTCCTGCTTCTCCGAGGACGTCTTGGCAATTTCGTCGGCACTCTTGGCCTTGACCAGCGCGTACTTAGGGTTGACGAGCTTCTTGGCGACGGTGCCTGAGGGCACCAGCGGCACCACGGAGGGCAGCACGATGGGCTCGGGCTCGGGCTCCTTCTCCATGGGGATGCCCTTGAGGCTGACGCCGTGGGACATGAGGTACAGCTCCTGGAACTGCCGGTCGAACATCTCCACCACCTGGCCCGACAGCACGGAGATCACGTTCCGGTCCGTCCTGGCGGCCGACCACGTGAAGCTGCGGCACAGGGAGACAGGGCGGCCGGTCAGGCACAGGGGGGCCTGCCTCCTCCCTCCAGCCCCAGGTCCCCAGTCTAGGGAGTCCTCCCCAGCCACTGCAGTGGGCGTCTGAGCAAGCCCCCTGAGCACCCACAGGCCGGCGCTCATCAGACTGGCTACGGGGGCCTGGGTGGAATCAAGAAGTGAGCACAAGTCTCGGGGTCAGACCTGAGTCTGGGACAAGTCACTTGCACTGGGGCCGCTGCCACCTGTATAAAATAGCGCCCCCGTAAGGCCGCTCGCAGGACACACAGTGCAGCCCAGGCGTCGTCCAGCGCACGGGGAACAGGTGCTATCCCCGGTGGCCTGGCTGCGTGCACGGGCGTGGCTGGGGGCAGCCTCCCCCCTGCATGGCGGGGTTTGCAGAGCTGGGCCACGGCCATCCTCGTCCTGGCCCATCCTTGAAGGTGGGCGGCTCTTCGAGTGACCGCCCTGTGTGCTTGGCCCACACCCACCTCCAGGCCGGTGACACCTCTAGTCTGGCACCACAGTCTTGGGGACAGAAGCCCTCCCCTGCCCGCTTCCGGAGACAGGCGGGCGGCGTGCGGGCGTGCCCCAGCCCCGCTCACACCTCAGCAGTTTTGGGACCCATGAACCGGAATAACCAGGGTGTCATAAGGCAGGATTAAGGGCAGAAACCAGCTGGGAACAGGAGCCACCTCTGTCCCCAGCCCCCGGAAAGCTGGAGAGTCACCTGTAGGAGCCACAGATGGCCCGGTCTCCATCCACGAACATGAACTTCTGGGCCAGGGCACCCTTGAACTTGGTGGCCGACCGCGTGAAGAACTCTGTTCCCCCGCTGCTCCGTACCCTGAGATTCTGTGTTGGGGGACAGGAGGCAGAATTACATGACCACAGCACTGACCACACTGGCGGAGGGGAGGGGAGACAGTCTCTGCCCGGGGCTCAGGGTGGGCTTCCGGGAGGAGGGGGGAGCTGGAGAAAGGGGGTGGTGTCTGTGAGGACCACAGGGTCCGGGCCAAGGCAGAAAGTGGTGGGAAGACTTTCGAAAGGAAGGTGGGGCTAGTGACAGGGCGTGGCATGGGATGGTCTGGGCGTGGCCTGAAGGGTGTCCACAGAGCTGACGTGGGCAGGACAAGACCTGCGCGGCCAGGCCAGCATGGGACAAGCCGCTGCAGGTGGTAGGAGGTCGCTGTAGGATTCTGAGCTGGAGGGGCATGAAGACATGTTCTGGAAAAGTCCCACGGGGGCTGTGCAGCTCGGGGGGAGGGAGGCCTGCCTTCAGCGATCGGGGTATTGCTTTTGGGTAAGCCTGTGGCCTTTCCAGGGTGAGTGAGCGGCCAGGCCCCTCTCCCCGCCTTCCCCACACGGCTGTCTCACTGTCCTGCTGAGCCCTGCTCACTGAGGACGGGACTCGCAGCAAAGTCTCCTACTTCCTGACGGGCCAGCTCAGCGCCTGGTACCCAGCAGTGGTTCAGTAAATGGTCAAACCCCACTCCTCACTGGGCTTGCCTTGTGGCTCAGGGCAAGCTCGAAAGGCCCCGAGAGACCACCGGAAGGGGAGCCAAGACCCGGACGGAGGAGACGGGGTCTCCCAGGTGTCACGAGCCTCGTGTCCCAGCCAGGTCGCTCCTGCCTTTCTCTGGACTCTGGCCATGGAAGGGACCTTCCCTCCCTCCCTGGTGTGCCCTCTGTGGGGCGCTGCGGGGCTCCGAGTGCTGGCTCCCCTTCCACCAGGAGGAGGTCCTTCCAGGCGTGAAAAGCCAGGGCTGGGGCACGGCAGGCCCCAGGAAGGGCAAAGAGAGCCTTGGCTGAGACCCAGGAGTGGAGGGGACACCAAAGTAGAGCCTCAGGATAGGAAAGACCCTCGGGCCCATTGGCGCAAGTATTGTCCCGGCGTGTGTGAGAAACCCAGGCTCCCGGCAACCCCCCCCCCGCCCCCACCCAAAGACACGGTTCTGGAGGGCGGGTGTCAGGCTGGGAGTTTCAGGCTTAACACAAGCCCCAGTGACTCTGACACCTGCCCGGGGCAAGACCTCCCTCGGCAGCATCCTGACGGGTCGGTCTGCAGGTCCTGTGGCAGGAGTCACTCCCTCCAGAGGGGATCTGTGCCGACTGAGGCACGGGGCGGTTACTCCTTCTGTGACTTGCCTGTCACCCTTCCCCACTCGCTGGCCCTCGTTTATTAACTGCCCGCCCACTCCGAGGGGATGGTGACGAGGACCCCCCACTGGAGGGGGGGAGGCAGAGGAATAAGAACCCCAGCTCTGGGGAGTGGGGGGGCTGGGGAGGCTCCCGGGTAGGCTGAAATCCGGAAGGTGGGGATGGGTGGGAAGAGGGTGCAGCATTCCGAACGTGGGAACACAAAGGCCTGGCAACCAGGGCAGCAGTGAGGCCTTCGCGGGAGGAGGGTGGGCGACAGAGCCTGCAGAGCGGGCTCAGCCACATGCTGATGAAAGACCCTACCCCGGCTCAAGGGCCTGGCTCCGCCCTGGGGTCAGTAGGGAGCCATGGAAGGATTCAGAGCAAGAAGGGATGGGGTTGGAGCTGCCTCTCCAAAGTGGTCCTGGCATCCAGCAGGAGGGTGCATGAAGTGAACGGGGGGCAGGAGGGCACTCCTGTGTCTGTTCCTTCCGTGACAGGTCCCAGACCCCTCTCTGCTGGGCGGCCCCAGGGCAGTATCCAGATGTTAGGGGGCCGGCATGGATGCCCACCTGGCCGTGGGCTGAATTATCATTTGTTGTTGGGCCCAGCCCTGTAGGTAGATAAGCCTCTATTCCCAGGGCTGGCTCCCCTGCCCCCCCAGGCTGCCTGTCTGTACCCAGCCAGCTCAGCAGGAAGCTGGCCATGACCCAGGACAATTAGTGCTCGTGACTTCGTACCCAACACAGAGCGTGCTTGGGGACCAGAAGCTGGAACAAAGATCCTGGAGGCGGTTTGAGGCCTTCCCCGTCACCTGTGCCCGACCACAGCCCAGCTCTGTGGCTTCCGTGGGCTCCTGGCCCAGAGCTCTGCCTGCTGGGGCCACAGGCCTCTCCTCGGCCTGGGAGAACAGACACCAGCCTCAACCCCCCTCTCACGTGTCTGCTCCCGCCCACCCCAAAGCCTGTCCCCATGAAGGGCTCAGAAGGTCACCACCCACATCTCAGAGTGACTCAACCCCCTGTGAGAGGCAGCCGTGGCGCCGCCAGATTTGCTGTGTGACTCTCAGCAGGTCTCTGGCCCTCTCTGGGCCTCAGTTTCCCCATCTGTGCCCTGCATGGATGGCTTCAGACTCTAAGGCCCATCCGGTCCTGGGGCCAGCAGCAGGTGGGGGCTTGCACCCCTGTTCCCATCATGGCAGCTCCCCTGCCTGTTTGCTCCTGGGTGGGCCCCGCCCCATGGGGCCTGGCCCAGATGAGGTAATGTCTCAGGGGTTCGGTGCGCAGAGGTAGAGGAACCCACAAAGCCGCATTGTCTCTGAGCCCCGGGGCACCCCCAGCAGAGCATGTAACAGGCAGGGTGGAGGACAGCGGGGCTGGCTCCGCTGGGGTGCCTGGGGCAAGGCCTGGGACCCTCTGGAATCTCCGCTTCCCCGGGCCCGAAAGAGGGGCAGCGATCCGTCCCTGAGAGGACCGCAGGGGAGGACGGCTGGGCACTGCTCCGTCCGCTCCAAGAGTGGCTTCTGCCCCAACCACATGTGGGGCACGGTGGGGTGGGCACTAGACCTGCAGGGGCCCTGCCTGCACCCCCCACTGGGCCTCCTCTGCTCAAGAAGATACCTGACCCTGTACCAAGCTGCCCAGGGCCCACGTGGGCCGGTGGTAGGCAAAGGGGACAATCCCAGTCCCCTGCCGGAGCCAGGGGGGTCGCTCGGGCTCTGGTCAAACATGGCTCCAGTCCCGGCACCAACTGGATGCCAGCTGGGCCTCCGTAGGCCTCAGTTTTCTCACCTGTGAAGTGGGCCCACCCAGCTTTCTGCTTCGGGGCTGCTGTGAAGCCTGACTAAAGCCACGATGCAGGGGGGTGAGGGCCAGCGAGGTGCCCAGCCCTTGATGGGTGCTCTACAAATGTGAGGTGACAAAGGACGTGACCCCTTCTGCTCGTGGGGGAAAGAGGGGACCGACATGGAGGACCAGAAAATACCTAGAATGTCGTGGGTCAGGCCCAGGGAGGCCAGGACTGTCAGCCAGATGTGATGGTTGGGGGAGCTCAGGGAGGGGGAATGACCGGCCCAAGGTCTCCTAGTTGGTGGGGTCCTGCCCCCAGTTGTCCCATGGTGGGTCTCTGCAGGGGCCTGCTGGCATCACCTGGGCCCGAAGAGGAGTTGGGAGGCCCAGAGACACACCCTGACCAGGCCTGGCTGGTGACAGCAAGATCAGGCCAGCTGTGCAGACTGCAGAGGACAGAGAGCCCGTGTCCCCATGTACTGGGCAGCCAGCCCGCCTCTGCTCTCTTCTAAAGGGCCTGGAATGGGGGACTGGGAGCAACACTCACTCTGGCCTCCCCGTGCTGTCATGAAGAGGAGATGGGGCAGCACTGAGCCAGCCCAACTCCAGGACCTTGACATCTGAGGGGCTCCTGGCTCTTTCCCCAGGCTGCGCTGCTCAGCCCCAGCACTGCTGACATTCCGAGCCAGGCGATGCCCTGTTGCAAGGGCTGCGCACTGCACACGGCATGTTTAATGGCGTCCCTGGCTTCTACCCACCAGACGCCAATAGTCCCCTCCCAGTCACAACCATTAAAAAAATCCTCCAAACAGTGACAAATGGCCCAAGTGAGGCAAACCCCGCTTGGCTGAGAAGCACCGTCCCCCACCCCACGCCACCCCCGGTCCATTACAGAGCCAGGCCAGGGTCAGAGATGGCAGGACAGCAGTGGGGGAAGCCCCGGGCGCTAGACCGGGGCCAGGCTGGTCTGGCCGCCGTGGAACCTGAGCCACAGGCTGAATCCCCGCATGCTCACCAGGGTGGCTGGAGTTTCCTCGTTCATCAAACAGAGGTCCGGCCTTAGCCCAAGTGGCTGCCCGTTTTTCCAGTTTGGCGGCACTACCTTTTCAGATCAGCCAGGCGTCTCGCTGCTCTGGTCCTGTCTCAGCCTACTTTCCCCTAGCTCCCCCTGCCGCTGGGGCATCCGACAGCCCTCAGGCTTACCCTGAATGTCACTGGGTCACCTGGTGTGGTGCTGCGCCCCGTGGGGACCAGCGGGCTGGGTCCTCTTCTCTGGACCTGTTCTCTGTTTGTAATATAGGGCACCCATTCCCACACTCCCTGCCTACAGGAGTCAGGGGCCAGCTGAGCCAGCAGGCCAGGGTGCTTGGGGACGGCTGGGACCCTCACACCCGGGAAGGTGCTGGCGCATGGCCCTCCACCTCCCCTAGAAAGCAGGAATGCGCTTGACCCAAGCAATGCAGCCCTGTTTGCAGAATGTGCTGTGTGAGCTCAGAGCTCAGGAGGCACGAGGCTGGGGTGGGGGTAGCAGGCTGCCCGGAGGTGAGGGGGTGAGGCCAGCCGGCTGCCAGAACACAGATGCAAGGGGGAGGGGAAGCCCCGTGGCTCTTAGACCAGAGCTGGGGTCCCATGAGGAGAGCTCAAAGACAGGGCAGGGAGAGAGTTCACTACTGAGTGCCCTGCCCCCACATGGCTTCCTTTACTCTTCGGAGCAGCCCTGCCAAATACATGGGGAAATTCCCATTTTTCAGACAAGGAAACTGAGGCTGAAAAAGATCCGGTTTCTTTGCTCCGGGTCACAGTGCAGGTGGCAGAGCTAGGGCTCGGTCCCGGCTCCCGGCACTGCCCAGACTGGTGCCCGACACCCCCATGGTCACAAGGATGACCCCACCAGGCACAGCCTACCCCGGGCCCGTAGGAGCTGAGGGCAGGTCACTGCAGAGCTGGGCAGGGGCGGCGGGCGGCCAAGGGCAGGCCCAGGGATTACCGGCAAAGGAAGTGCTCCTGAGACAGGTCCGGGCCCAGCTGGCCCGCGGGCAGGGAGGTAGGCTGAGCGGGCAGGCCCTCGACAAGGTGACGGCCAGGGCTGGGCGCACGGGAGCCTCTGGCCACCTGCCCAGGCTGGGGGGGGGGTGCGCTCCACAGCAAGAACGAGGAGGTCAGGGTCACCCATTCTTTCCCACGAAGGGGTCTGACCCTCTGTGGCATCCGGCACATCTCTGCAGACACTGCTGTGTTCCCCAGAGCACGGAGGCGGTGAGCAGGGACCCCTGCTTCGAGCTGTCCCGCCCATGCTTCGGGCTCTGGCCTCATTTCAAGCTGAAGCGTGGGGGGAGGCCGCACACCGCACCCTCCCCTGCCCGGGGCCTGAGGTTTATAATTTCTTGTTATTGCCAGAAGCTGCGTAACTCCCCTTAGCACATGGGACGCTTTTATAACCATTGTCTCCTCTAATTTCATCCTCAAACAACCTCATGAGGAATCATTATGGCCACGAGGCACTGGAGGCTCTGACAGGTGGGGCCACGTGCCCAAGCCCCATCGCGGGTCGGCAGGGTGAGCCCCCGTGGGCAGCACCGGGGCCGCCCCGATGGCAGGTGCAGTCTCAGCCAGGGGCGTCAGGCACCAAGGATCTTGGCCTCCTGGTCTGTGCCAACTTCTCATTACTGGCGGAGAGGTTCAGCCGCTGACTTGGCGGAATGCCTTCGGGCAAGTCACAGCCTTCCTGAGGCCTCAGTTTCCCCGTCTGCCCCATGGGAACTTGGTCTGGGTGGCCCTCAAGGCCCCTTCCAGCTTGGGCATTTCAGGCCCCATGAAGCTGCGGGGCTGCAGATTCTGAGGCCCCCAATCACACCGGGGAGCAGAGGGCAGGTGGGGGGCCGAGCAGTGAGGGGCAGGAGCCAACCTCCCAGGGAGGGAGCGAGCAGCCCCCAGGGCCGCGTTCTCCACCCAGTCCTGCCTGCCTCCCACTTCCAGGGAGCTCCGCGAGCTCTGAGCAGACTTATACTTGAGACTTCCCTACCGAGAAGACACACTGGACAGGGGCGAGGCCAGTCCCGGGTTCAGATCCCGCTCGGCATGGACAAGCCCACTCCCTGCATCTTCATCCCACACCAGGCACGCGCATGGGGGCTGAGCCACGCGACGCGTGTAAAGCACCCACCTAGCTCACGTCAAGAGTGCAGTGGGGGTGGGCCTGGAGGCTCTCTGATGTGCTGCCCACGGGCCAGAGGCTTCTGGAAGTCACCTTTCAAAAGATGCCTTTCCTACACTCTGGACCTCTCCAGCATGAGCTGTCTGCCCCGGGAGTCCATTCTCGGTGCTAATTACACGGCGGGCAGCGCTCTGGGTGAGCGTGGGGCTTGGGGTCAACCCACCAGGGAGACCACATAAAAATGTCCCAACAGCCACAGACTCGCCGCCGGGAGAGCTCATAGCCACTTGAAAGGGCTCAGCTGGGATAGGTGGGCATACCTGACGAATACCGACAAATTACAGGCACAGGAGCCCAGCCCCTTGTTAACTAGCCTGGCGTCGCCCCTTCTCCGGGGATTGTGTTTGGATCACAGACCAGAAGCCCAAGGAAATCTGACCCGTCAGAAGCTGGGGCTCAGCCAGGGACTCTGGTGCTGGCCCCCACTCCCCACCTGGACAGGTGCCTCAATTCCTCATCTGTAAAATGGGAACAACTGCCCTATCCCCCTATGGGTCGTCATGCGGAGTAAATAAATTAACCACGTCAAGTGTCTAGGATGGGGCTGACCCAAGCCAAATTCTGGGCAAGTATCTGCTGTTGTCATGCATACTGATCCGTTCTCTCTGGGGACCGTGCTGCATGCAGTTGGTGCCAAGCGACAGCTGGGTGGAAGGAGGGCTCTTCCTGCCCCCAAACACGGGATCAAATGCAGGGTGTGTGAGTGCAAGAGCCCAACCACAGTGGCTCATCTGTCCTTCTTCGGGACCAATGAGATCCTGGAGCCCAGAGACAGGAGGAGATGAGCTCAAAGACACAGCAAAGCCCTGCTAAGAACCCAAGTTCATCATGATCCCTCCACCTCTGCTCCACGGCGTCCTTCCCTAGAAAGCCCTTTCGACCCTGCTCTCCCTCCTCAAATTTATTCAACTCTGCAGCCATCAAGGAAGCCTTCCCAGACCTCAGCCCGAGGAAGCTGCCTCTGCCAGAGCCCGATCCTAAAACCGGCGGGTGGACATCGTACAGAGACAGATTCCGGCTTAAGCCCCAAAAAATAACTTCCTGGGAGTCAGAGCTCTCCAGATAGGACGTGAGCTGCGGGAGCCTGGGGGGTGAGCCCCCTGTCACTGGAGGCATGCAAGCAAAGACAGGTAATCAACGTGGCCTGTGGTGCTAGGAAATCACACATGATACAGCCCCGTGCGTCGGCTCCAGCACCGACTCAGCCCTTAACCAACGTTTATCTTATCTCTGACCGTCGGAGGCAGTGTCCTGTCCCTCTGTGCGGTCAGGCGGAGGTCAGGTGACCACTCGGCAGGAGGCTCTAGGATGACTGAACTCTCTGTGCCCGGCACAGGGCTCCGTCCCCAGCAGGCAGGAGCTCCAAGTGTCTGTTGACCCACTGAGTGACCGCTTGGTTCATTCCTGCCCAGCCAGCTCACCTTGAGGTGCCCCAGGTGCATACGGGCGCGCTCGCACATGTGCAGAAAGTACTTGACGTTACTCTCATCCACGATGATGTACACGGCCACCTTCCTCTTGAAGCCGGCGTCCAGCAGGTCCTTGAAGATGTCCACGTCGGTGAACATGTCCATGACCACGGCTATCACCTGGGAGCACGAAGAGACCAGAGCTGTTGGGGGTGCGGCCGCAGCGACAGGCGGCGCGGCAACGGGGACAGGTGCCCCGGCAGGACGCACAGCCCTCCCACACCCACCACACTCTCTGGGCGCCCCTGCTAGCCCTGCCCCCACCCCAAGCCTCAGCACTGGGACTGGGCAGCGATGGGCTGGGGGCCTCTCTGGTCCCGAAGTTCTAGGGTTCAACGTTTAGGGTACGAGATTCTCAATCAGTGGCCCAGACTGGACCCTGGGGCCGCGGGACTGGAGAAGCACATTCGGCACACACAACGTCCCTGTAATACGAGTCGCCAGAAACCATATCCCCGTGTCCTGGCCAATGAGACCCGAGGAGGGAGGAGACAGTGCCTGCGAGCCAGGCAGGGTCTGCATCCCGAGGTGGGGAGCGTGCTGGGGCCAGCCCCCGGCGCAGCCTGCGATCCTCATGGGTAGCAGGGCTAAGGGGGGGGGGTGCCCCGTGTGGTCCCTTCCTGGCTCACTGTTCCTGAGCCAGAGCAGCCCACACCATCACTGCCACCTGCCACCCTGGGACGCCGAGTGGAACCGGATGTGTCAACAGCCAGAAAGGCAGCAGGTGGCACGGGCATTCCTGAGGTCACCTGTGTGTCCCCGGGCTGGCACGGACTTGGCCAGGCTTTCCACGACTACCTCTCCTGTCTGAACGGAGCCCAAACTGGCACGTGTGTTCTATCATGTGACAACATCTGTCCCCGCAACAGCAGACCTCCAGCCTCCTGGACCTGGCTCAGGTTGGGGCTCCAGAGGTCAGAGTGCATCTACCCCAAGCCCTAGTCCCACGTGGGCAGTGACAGGCGTAGCGGAAGAGCAGGGTGGTTGGGATGAGCTCATGTGCCTTGGGGTTAATCAGCAGATGCCTGGGACGGCCAGGGCTCAGTGACCATCTTTGGCCCTCTCTCTCATCACCCCCCGCCCCCATCCTACTGGGCAGCCGAAGGGAGCTCATGGGGCTGGGGCCTGAGGCTAACAACTAACACAGACATCCAGCCCCTCCAGCCCTTTGAGACCAGTGCGACTGCCCCTTCCAGGGCCCGATAACCTTCTGGAGAAGACTTAAGAGGCCAGGGATTCAGCTTACAATGAGGTGGCAGTGTGGTCAGGCTAGAACCTACCCAGGCCCGCTAGGAAGCCAAGCTCACCGCCACCCCCACCGCGAGGGTGGTCCGACTGGGATCTGTAGGTGCAGGGTGAAGGACAGGCAGCCTGGGACCTGCTGGGGATGAGTCCGCACACTCCGGGAGCTCACCCGGCTCGCCCCTGCAGGCCCACGAGGGCTCCTCCCTGCCCTGCCCTGGACACGATCTGTGTGACCCCAAGCAAGACACCTAGCTTCTCTGGGCCCAGCTTTCTCTGAAGTCCCAGGGGGCAGGGGAGCTGCAGGACCAGCAGGGCTCTGGCACAGCTCGGCTGAGGCCCAGGACTGACTGTTCTCTGGGGGACAACCCTTCGCTGACTTTGGGTGTCTGAGGGACTGTTTCAGGTGGGGCAGAGGGCGCGGGGACAGTCTCTGCAGGGGCTAGGACAAGCAGGGGGAAGGCAACGGAGGCGCTTTTTGACCCAAAGTGAGACAGGGGTCTTGATAGGGAGTGACCTCCCCATCCCAGGAGGTGTTTAAGGAAAAGCCAGAGATTGCTCGGCGAGAAGGTGGCAAGGAGGCTGGGGGGGACAGATGAGACGCAAGGACGGCTGGGTGGGCTCATAACGGCCTTGGATTTCACCAGTTGAGTATGGAGAGACCTTGAGGTGGGTGGGGTGGTAGCAGGGACTTCCTCGCCTGGGACCCCACAGCCCCAGAGCCAGCCCTGGGAACCCCTTGGATAAGGTGCTCCTGGAGGCAAACAGCTTCACGTGCCACCCTGGGAAGGGCGCAGCCGACACCTTTCTCCTTGGAGGCAGACATCACATCACCCCCTGCTCCCCTGTCACCGCCGTCCCCCACCAGATTGGTCAGGACTGCTTCCAGGCTCCGCCCGCCGTCGCAGATGGGGACTTGCCCTGGGCCTGGGCTAGGGGACGTG
This sequence comes from Ursus maritimus, assembly GCF_017311325.1. Lineage (NCBI taxonomy): Eukaryota > Metazoa > Chordata > Mammalia > Carnivora > Ursidae > Ursus > Ursus maritimus. Next base: position 68,670,727 of record NW_024423786.1, on the reverse strand, counting down.
CCCCAGCAGGACCCACTCCTCGTGTGTCCTTCCCCATGTCTCCCTCCGGCAGGTAGAGTATTGGATCCAGGGATCGTCTGCTGGATCACTGGACTGGACCTGTTGGGGCCTGCCCCCCGATGGTGGATCCCTCCCATGGGGTCCCGGGGCTGAGCGCTGGCTCTCCCCAGGCACTGGGTTCGGGGCCAGGGGGAGGTTAAATGAGGGCTTCTAACAGGTGCCAGCTGATACTGGGAGTGGGGAGGGGTGCTTGGCGCTCCCTAGGCACTGGGATGATGCTAGGGGAGGGGGCGTGGTGCTCCCCATGGAGGCCCCGCAGCTTGTCCAGTCTGAGTCACAGAGGTTTCTCGGAGGCCCCCCCATCCTGCATGCTGTTCCCCGTTCCATACATGGGAGAGCTGGGGCCAGACACCTGAGGCTAGAACCCGGGTCTTGCGCCCCACCCAGAACGCCTTCTGCTCAAAACTGAGAGCCAGTCCAGGGCCCTTGCGCTGCGGGATGGTGTAAAGTTCAGCCCTCAAACACGCGGTGAGGCAGCGGTTGCTGTTCCCATTTTACAGATGAGGAAACTGAGGCACGGACGGATTCACTCCCTTGCCTAATTATCTGTTTGGGTGGCCCAGCTTGCCTGTGACACTGGGACTTTATCCAGGGGAGAGCCCCATTCGAAGCCGGCATGCGGCCTGGTCTAAGGTGGGCCTCAGGGAGCTGCTGCCAACTGAGGATGCGACCGAATGGTCTGGGTCACAGGACTGAGGGAAGCCCGGGACTAGCCACGGCCCCTCTCTCGGGCCCCTCGTTTCTGGATCTGCCCAAATGCGGGTGTCCGCCTGGCTCACTGCTATGGTCTCTCCAGCCCACACGTCGTGGCCGGAGCACAAAGCTGCTGGCCCCACCTCGAGGGATACAGCAGCTGCTCCCTGCAGCCCCAGCTCCCACAGACCCTGTAGGGGCCCCGGACAAGGCCACGGCCAAAGCTGTGGAGACGGTGGAGGGGAGGCTGGAATCGAGACTACCCTTGCCCCCCATGTGTTAAGACACTGCACTGGGCAAGAGGCAGGGGGCCTGGGTCCCAGCTTTGAAGCTCGCGCCTCACGACCACAGGAACCAGCGTGTCCGTGTGAGCAGCCGGACCCACTGCCCAGTAGCCGGGGGTGGGGTCGCAGGCAGGCGCGCATCCCGTATCCCGGGCCCGGCGTCGCTGGGGAACAGAGGGGGCAGCGCCCGCCCCACAACACAGAACCCACACAGAACACACGGGCCAGCTCCCAGGGAAGGAAGGTCTCCTGGGGTCCCTGTGGGTCTTACTGATGGGCAAGTCCTTTCTTGAAGGCACAGAACCAGGAGAGGCCAGACACCTGTGACAACCATCCCGGGTCTCAGCCCCAAAGGGCAGCACGGCGTGCGGGGGACCAGGAGGATGGCTGTGTCCCAGAGCGGGGCCAGCCGTGCAGTATTACAGACGTTGGGGAGGCTGCAGCAGAGGCGAACACGGCAGGGCTCGGTACAGGCACTGGGCTTGAGAGCACTTTAGACCCAAATGCCCCCGTGGCTCTCTGGGGGTGCAGGACATGCAAGCTCCCAAAATACGTTTCTCTGGTGGTTCCCCACGCCCCCTTTTCCCACGCCTTCCCCAATCCAATCTCTGGCACAACCTCCCACGCCCCCACCACGAGCACTGCCATCGTCCAGGTGGTTACTGGGGGACTTGAACAAGGGGGGGCAGCGTCTGAGCCACCAAGGAGCAGCAGCCCCCCACCCATGGCTGCAGCCCCGAACAGACACAGCCCGAAGCCTTGTAATGCCTACTGTTGGTGCCGGTGGCACAGGCAGGGGGTGCCAGTGTCCCCCCCCATCCCTCTTGGGCCGCCGCAGCCATCTGAGCCCCTGGGCAAGTGCAGAGGGGGCCCAGAGCTGGAGCTCCGGGCTCCAAGCTAGGCTCCGGCCCTGCGTGAGCCGTGTCTCTCTCTGCATCTGTCTCCTCATCTGTAAAACGGGGAAGGTGGATGCGAGGCCCAAGGCTGGAGCTGCCGAGGGATCCTCGACTCCCTGGGCCCTGCCCAGGTGCTCCATCTGGCTTGTCTGGGCCAGCTGGAGCATCTTGCGGTGCCCACCGCCGCCCCGCCTCCCTCTGCCCCACCGGCCTTGGCAGGCAGACACCCCGCCGGCAGTACCCAGCACCCCCGGCGCTGTTCTGTGGATTCCCCGTGACCACACAAGCCACTCTTGGAGCGGAAGTGTTCTCACAGGCCCACTGGGTAGAGCAGGTCTGTGGAAGCCCTGGGGGAGGAAGGGCAGGGGTGAGACAGCGCAGGGGTTCCACACTCAGCTGGAAGACCGCTGGCCGTGGGCCCAGCCTTGGCGGCAACATCTCTCCCTGGGGGGCCCTGACCCCGCTGACTCGCCCCTGAAACACCGGGCCTGGAGCCATGCTCCCAGCTGCTCTCTGCCATTTGGGCACGCACCACGTCTCCAGTTCTGGAAATGCCGCAGCAACCGGCCGCGTGGCATGCCGTCTCCTGAAGGCCTGGACTCTGAGAGTCGGGTCAGGGTCCAGCAGGTCCCCACCTGGAGTTCCCTCTGTAACACCTGCCCCACCCTCCCTGGACATGCAGCTGCGTGGAGGAGGCTCAGAGAGAGAGAGGCAGCCCTGGTCTCTCCCTTCGAAGGGCTCCAGAGCAGACCGGGGAGACAGACACGACCCCCGCACCCTGGAGCCCAGAAGCAGCAGGGCACAAGCACGCAAGCCGCTGGCCCTCCATGGGCCTCGTGTCACCACCTGCAAAGTGTTGCAGGTGAAGAGAGCCTCAGAGCTCTGGGTCTGTCACGCTAAGGCCCTGATAGACATCCAGATGGTGGCGGCATGGGCTGCAGACTGTCCTGGGAAGACGTGTGACCCCGGGCAAGAGCCTTAGTCTCCTCAGGGGGCGGTAACAATGCCCACCTGCCCAGCTGTTGGTGGGCAGAGGGAATTAACGCAGGCACAGAGCCAGCTTGGGGCCCAAGAGCCTTTGCTCGGCAGGTGCCACTTTCTTGCCTCATCGCACCGACTGGAGTCCTGACCCACCTGACCCATGGCACCCTCTGGGATGGACAGGCCAGGAATCATCACTCACCGTCTTCTCCACTCCCCTCTGTGCCAGCTGGAAGGCTGGTGGCACCTGGTAACTCACGGGGACGACATGGAGAATGCTGCGGGCTGTTCTAAGGTTTCAAACAATGGCCATCAACACCCTGGGTTCAACTTCCACTTCCGGCCATGGCAGAATAACAGAGCCTATGCTAACCTTCCTGCCTTAACCATAAAACAAAACAAAACAAAACCCACCACGGAAATAGGCAAAATCTATGAAACTCTCGCCAACAGGACTGCAGCAAGCACAGTGCTCCTTGAGAGAAGAGAAACAGGTGAGATCGGCCCCAGGATTGCCTCAGCTTCCTCCGAGCCACAGCATGGGGACGGGCCCTGGTGGAGTCCGGCAGTCTCCCTGAGTTGAGGAGACAGGGTGTGCTCAGAGCACGGTCGCCAGAATTTTCAGGACAGAATACTGGGGGAGAGAGGGCTGCAGGGAGCGGACACCAGACACCTACACAGGGTGTCCCTCTGAGCCTTCAGCTGGTGACTGAGCGTCACATGCACGGAGGAAACCACCTAGGCTGGGACAAAACTGCTGGAAAAAGGCAGCTGGAACGGTCACCGCTGCTCACGCAGGACGCAGGAGTCATTTCCATTCCCCTCGGCTAGACTGCAGACCCCTCTAAGACTCAGGGCCTGCAGGAGAGTCCTCAGAAGGGTATTACCTGAGTAATGGACAAATAAGCCCTAGACCAGAGGTCAAGAAACTTTTTCTGTAAAGGCCACATAGTAAATACTTCAGGCTTTGCAGGCCATATGGCTCTGACACACTCGACTCTGCTGTGATCGCATATGGACCGTAGTCCAAATCCTAGCCTGGGCTAAATCTGCCCTGGTCCCACCTAATAAAGCTTAAAAAACACCAAACTGAACCCCAAGATGTGAAACTAGCAACAATTAAGATGAAAAAGACACTGGATGGGATGAATAACAGATTAGACACCATAGAAGAAAAGATGAGTGAACTTGAAGACACATCAGTAGAAATGATCCAAAATGACCCATGGAAAGGGACTGACAAACCAGGATCGGCTAAGAGCATCAGTGAATGGGGGAGTCCACCTAGAGGGTCTAGGATACACAAAACTAGAGTCTCAAAAGGTGCCGAGGTGGAGAAGGGGTGGATAAGACAGAAACATGTTTGAAAAAATAATTCCATAATTTTTCCACATTTGAAGAAAACTATCCATCCACGGTCAGGGAAGTTCAGGGGCTTCCAAGCAGACAGACAGGGAAAAAACCTCACCAAGGCACATCAGAATCACATCATTTTAAGCCCGTGATAAAGAGAAAATCTGAAAAGCAGCCAGAGGGGAAAAGACCATTACATAATGAGGAAGAGAGATAAACAGACTTCTCTACAGTATCATCGCAAGCCAGGAACACGGGAGCAACATCTGTAAGGCACTAAATGCAAAAGCAGTTATCCTAGAATTCTCTACCCAGGGAAAATAGCTTTCCAAACTAAAAAGGAAACAAGGACTTTTTCAGACCTACAGATGCTGAGAGAATTCATCCCCGGGCAGACCTGCACGGCCGTTATCACCCCCCGTACACATGGAGGGGCTGAGACTCCAGAGGATGACAGCTGTCTGCCTGGTGGAGGCACAGGCTGCCCCTCCCTCACTGGAAGGGCAGAGTTACTCTCCTACCCCCTCCCACCCTACACCCCCTGCCATCTGGCTGCAGTGCCTCAGTCTCCCATGTCCTCGACATGGCCCTGCACCCCCCTTCCCTGGTGCTAGCAGGATTAAGGAGACTGAAAGGCCTAGAAGTTTCTCCAGGCACTGGGGAGGGCTCCTAGGAGCCCCACTGTGGGGGGTGCTCCTCCTGACTTCTGGCACTCTCCAAACCAGTGTGCCCATCCTCTGGTTCCAGAGGTCTGTCACCGAGGGAACAGCCTGGTCCTGCCTCCCAGGGAGGGAGTCTGTGTAGGTCATAACACCTGCTGATCCAAGCCAGGGTTGGGAGAACCAGGCCAGCTTGCTTGCTTGCTTGCTTTTTTTTTAAAGATTTTATTTATTTATTTGACAGAGAGAGAGACAGCCAGCGAGAGAGGGAACACAGCAGGGGGAGTGGGAGAGGAAGAAGCAGGCTCCCAGCGGAGGAGCCTGATGTGGGGCTTGATCCCAGAATGCCAGGATCACGCCCTGAGCCGAAGGCAGACGCTTAACGACTGAGCCACCCAGGCGCCCCCCCGGCCAGCTTTCTGACACTCACGCAGGTGTCCCTTTTCCAGGGATTAAGGAGAGGCAGCAAGGACCGCTCCCATTTTCCAGAAAGGGAGTCCCTGTCCCAGAGCCACATGGTCAGCTGGTGGCAGAGGCCTCCTGCTTTGGGCTCTTCCCCTGGCGGGGATCCTGTGTACATTCTAGCTGAATCCACCTGCCGCCCCCGCCCCCTGGAGCCCACCCTGGGTCCTGAAACAAACTCTTGACCATCAGCTCTGCCCAGAAGGTAAATGGCCCTGGGCCTCCTGGCTCTGCCATTCCTTCCCTGGGTGGCCCACGGACGGCCTCAGCTTCTCTTCTCGGCAACACGGGGGGATGCATTGGGTAACCTGCGTCTCTCCCCTCTGACATTCATCAACCCTGGCGCCTTCCCCACCCTCTGGACTATTAAAACAGAAGCCTCATTAAGGCCAATTAAAGGAGGCTCGGGCCTCCTGAGTGCCAAATGGCTGCAGCAGGATGGGGTCAAGAGGCGCATACTGGTCACACCCAGAGCCCTCTGTCCAGGGGCCCAGCCCAGCCCAGCCCAGCCCAGCAGCATGGGCCCTGCCCTGAGTCTCCAGCCCTCCCCAGATAGACATCGGCCTCCTCACCAAGGCTCAGGAATGCTGCAGGGGAGAGGGGCCGGCAGAGTGTGGGGGAGGGCCGTCAGGTGACCGGGGCTGTGCCTGTGGATGAGCCGAGAGGACAGGTCCCGCCCCCTTCCCACCGGCCCCAAGGGGCCTCCGAGGCCTGCGAGCTTCCAGGCCTGCAGGCAAAACGTCCAGCCCACCAGACCCCCACACAGTCATCAGTGAACCGCACCAGCTGAGAATTTTCAACACAGAATATCTCAGACTCATGAAGTTGAAAGCCTGTAAAACCTCAGGTTTCCTGGGGTCCAGGAGTGACAGGCGCTGTGGTGTCACTGAGCGTCTAAATCCCCCAGGAAGACTGGCCTGGAAAGGACTTGCCCAAGGTCACACTGCAAGCCAGAGAAAGCCTGAGGCCACTCGTCTCTGCTGCATTCCAGCAAGCCCCTGCTTGAACTCCTCCAGGACGGGGAGCTCACCACTTTGCAACCCAGACTATTCCCAGAGCGAGGCTGTCAGGAGAGAGCGGAGGATGAAGGTGGGGAGGAGAGAACTCGCGTTTACGAAATGCTGGCTCAGTGCCAGACGCCACACTGTACTCTCGCCACAACACTGAGGCGGGTGCTGGCATCACCGTGGCAACGAGGAGGCAGGAACCGAGGGTCAGAGGGGCGAAGTGACTATCCTGGGGTCGCACAGCTGGGTGACAGCAGAGCTGAGGCTTGGCCATCGGTCTGGGTGGTTTGGAAGCCCCTCTTCCCACCGCCCTGCACTGCATTTAGCCTGGGGAGACGTCTAAGCCTGGCGAGCATTCGGAAGCCACGAAGGAAGGAGGCTAGTGCAGCCCACGCAGGCCGGAGCCTGCCAGGACGCAGGGCAGGGTCCTGGTGTGGAGGGGACGCCCTGCCCCTTGCTCGGCATTATCGGATCACTCAGGAGCTCGTGGGCGCTCCCAAGTCTTACTGTTGCAAGACAAAGGCCCAGTCCCCATTTTGCAGATGAAGACACTGAGGCCCAAGGTCATGCAGCAAGGGGGTGGCTGAGCCGGACAGGAGAGCGAGGGGACTGTGAGAGGACTGGCCCCTCTCTGCTGGCCCAGGGAGAGGGCTCTTGGCCTCAGCATGAGCCTGCCAAACCCGGGAAACCAGGAGTGCCATGCAGGCCCGCCAGACCAGAGACCCTCATGTGAAGGCCAGCGGGCCCACTCTTAGCGCCCTAAGCTCAGGCTCCTCACTTGGGACAGGAGTACAACGACAGACCCCACCTCACAGGTCACGGGAGGGAGGGCTGTCCCAGCAGCAGGGAGGCTGCCTGCCCCAGCGCTGGCTGCGGGAGGCTGGCAGCGTGCGCAGGGCCGAGGTGTGGGCCCTCCTCCTGGCAGAGCGGCTCCTGGCTCTCCTCAAACTCTCAATTAGGATGCAAACGCCGTTGGGTAGGAAGCCTTTGGAGAGGCCGGAGCTGACACCTGGGATGATGTTATCAGATCGTTCCCCACCTGCAGGCCAGGGCCCTGGGCCTGGGCTGGGAATCGCAGGGGCAGGCAGGAGGCCCCTCCCTGGCTTCCTGCCGTGAGCCTGGGCCTGGCCACTGTTCCTCCTGGGCTCCAGCCCGTGCCGCATGCTCCGTGGGCCTTACCCTGGGGCCTCCAGGGGACAGCCTTGGGGCCACGGAGCTCAGGGGAGATGAGAGCCCTCCCTCCTGCTCCAGGGGACCCGCAGGGAGCTCAGCTTCGGGGCGCCCTGTTCTCCCCAGTCCCGGTGTGGTCAGCCTTCTCCCCGCCCCCCCACTCCCCTCCCCCAGGAGAGCCCAGTGTTTGGGAGCCTGATGGGGACAAGGAGCCTCATGAAAAGGCTTTTACTGTCCTGAGTCAAGCTGGGGGCAGCAGCAAGGCGCCAATGCTCCCATGAGGGGCAGGGCCCAGAGAGTACAGCCAAGATGCCGCTTCCCCCCCCCCCCCCCCCCCCCC